>NW_024599819.1:107775-140596 GCF_016772045.2 Ovis aries | reverse complement strand
GGTGGGCCCACGTGATTTCCCTGGGGCCACGTGATTTCCCGTGGGGCCCACGTGATTTCCCCTGGGGGCCCACGTGATTTCCCGTGGGGCTCACGTGATTTCCGGGTGGGGCCCCGTGATTTCCCCGTGGGCCACGTGATTTCCCTGGGCCCACGTGATTTCCGTGGGGCCCACGTGATTTCCGGGTGGGCCCACGTGATTTCCCCGTGGGCCCACGTGATTTCCCGTGGGGCCCACGTGATTTCCGGGGGGGGCCCACGTGATTTCCCCGTGGGGCCACGTGATTTCCGGGTGGGGCCCACGTGATTTCCCCTGGGGGCCACGTGATTTCCCGTGGGGCCCACGTGATTTCGGGTGGGGCCCACGTGATTTCCGGTGGGGCCCACGTGATTTCCCTGGGGCCCACGTGATTTCCCCGTGGGGCCCACGTGATTTCCGGGTGGGGCCCACGTGATTTCCTTGTGGGGCCCACGTGATTTCCCCTGGGGGCCCACGTGATTTCCCGTGCGGCCCACGTGATTTCCCCTGGGGGCCCACGTGATTTCCCCGTGGGGCCCACGTGATTTCCAGGTGGGGCCCACGTGATTTCCGGTGGGCCCACGTGATTTCCCCTGGGGACCCACGTGATTTCCCCGTGGGGCCCACGTGATTTCCCGTGGGGGCCCACGTGATTTCCGGTGGGGCCCACGTGATTTCCCCTGGGGCCCACGTGATTTCCCGTGGGGCCCACGTGATTTCCGGGTGGGGCCCACGTGATTTCCCGTGGGGCCCACGTGATTTCCGGGTGGGGCCCACGTGATTTCGGGGTGGGGCCCACGTGATTTCCCTTGGGGACCCACGTGATTTCCCCTGGGGCCACGTGATTTCCCGTGGGCCCACGTGATTTCCCTGGGGGCCACGTGATTTCCCCGTGGGGCCCACGTGATTTCCCCGTGGGGCCCACGTGATTTCCGGGTGGGGCCCACGTGATTTCCCCTGGGGGCCCACGTGATTTCCCCGTGGGGCACACGTGATTTCCGGGTGGGGCCCACGTGATTTACGGGTGGGGCCCACGTGATTTCCCGTGGGCCCACGTGATTTCGGGTGGGGCCACGTGATTTCCCCGTGGGGCCCACGTGATTTCCCCGTGGGGCCCACGTGATTTCCGGGTGGGGCCACGTGATTTCCCCTGGGGGCCCACGTGATTTCCCCGTGGGACCCACGTGATTTCCGGGTGGGGCCCACGTGATTTCGGGTGGGGCCCACGTGATTTCCTGGGGCCACGTGATTTCCGGGTGGGGCCACGTGATTTCCCCGTGGGGCCCACGTGATTTCCGGTGGGGCCCACGTGATTTCCCTGGGGGCCCACGTGATTTCCGGTGGGGCCCACGTGATTTCCGGGTGGGGCCCACGTGATTCCGGGTGGGGCCCACGTGATTTCCCCGTGGGGCCCACGTGATTTCCGGGTGGGGCCACGTGATTTCCGGGTGGGCCCACGTGAATTCCGGGTGGGCCCACGTGATTTCCCCTGGGGCCCACGTGATTTCCCGTGGGGCCCACGTGATTTCCGGGTGGGCCCACGTGATTTCCCCGTGGGGCCCACGTGATTTCCCGTGGGGCCCACGTGATTTCCCGTGGGCCCACGTGATTTCCGGGTGGGGCCACGTGATTTCCCCGTTGGGCCCACGTGAATTCCCCGTGGGGCCCACGTGATTTCCCCGTGGCGGCCACGTGATTTCCCCTTGGGGCCCACGTGATTTCCCCGTGGGGCCCACGTGATTTCCGGGTGGGGCCCACGTGATTTCCTGGTGGGGCCCACGTGATTTCCCCGTGGGGCCCACGTGATTTCCCTGGGGCCCACGTGATTTCCGGGTGGGCCCACGTGATTTCCGGGTGGGGCCCACGTGATTTCCTGTGGGCCACGTGATTTCCGGGTGGGGCCACGTGATTTCCCGTGGGGCCCACGTGATTTCCGGTGGGCCCACGTGATTTCCCTGGGGCCCACGTGATTTCCCCTGGGGGCCACGTGATTTCCCGTGGGGCCCACGTGATTTCGGGTGGGCCCACGTGATTTCCGGGTGGGGCCACGTGATTTCCCTGGGGCCACGTGATTTCCCCGTGGGGCCCACGTGATTTCCGGGTGGGCCCACGTGATTTCCGGGTGGGGCCACGTGATTTCCCTGGGGCCCACGTGATTTCCCGTGGGGCCACGAGATTTCCGGGTGGGGCCCACGTGATTTCCCCGGGGGGCCACGTGATCTCCCCGTGGGGCCAATGTGAATTCCCGTTGGGGTCCACGTGATTTCCCCGTGGGGCCCACGTGATTTCCGGGTGGGGCCCACGTGATTTCCGAGTGGGCCCACGTGATTTTCCCGTGGGGCCCACGTGATTTCCCCGTGGGGCCCACGTGATTTCCGGGTGGGGCCCACGTGATTTCCCCGTGGGGCCCACGTGATTTCCCGTGGGCCCACGTGATTTCCCGTGGGGCCCACGTGATTTCCTGGGGCCCACGTGATTTCCCCGTGGGCCCACGTGATTTCCCGTGGGGCCACGTGATTTCCGGGTGGGGCCCACGTGATTTCCGGGTGGGGCCCACGTGATTTCCCTGTGGGGCCCACGTGATTTCCGGGTGGGACCCACGTGATTTCCGGGTGGGGCCCACGTGATTTCCCCTGGGGACCCACGTGATTTCCCCGTGGGGCCCACGTGATTTCCGGGTGGGGCCCACGTGATTTCCCGTGGGGCCACGTGATTTCCCGTGGGGCCCACGTGATTTCCGGGTGGGGCCCACGTGATTTCCGGGTGGGGCCCACGTGATTTCCGGGTGGGGGCCACGTGATTTCCCCGTGGGGCCCACGTGATTTCCCCGTGGGGCCCACGTGATTTCCGGGTGGGGCCACGTGATTTCCGGTGGGGCCCACGTGATTTCCCCGTGGGGCCACGTGATTTCCGGGTGGGCCCACGTGATTTCCCGTGGGGCCCACGTGATTTCCGTGTGGGCCCACGTGATTTCCGGTGGGGCCCACGTGATTTCCCCTGGGGCCCACGTGATTTCCCCGTGGGGCCCACGTGATTTCCGGGTGGGCCCACGTGATTTCCGTGGGGCCCACGTGATTTCCCGTGGGGCCCACGTGATTTCCGGGTGGGCCACGTGATTTCCCCGTGGGGCCCACGTGATTTCCGGGTGGGGCCCACGTGATTTCCCCTGGGGCCCACGTGATTTCCGGGTGGGCCCACGTGATTTCCCCTGGGGACCCACGTGATTTCCCCGTGGGGCCCACGTGATTTCCGGGTGGGGCCCACGTGATTTCCCCGTGGGGCCCACGTGATTTCCCCGTGGGGCCACGTGATTTCCGGGTGGGGCCCACGTGATTTCCCTGGGGCCCACGTGATTTCCCCGTGGGGCCCACGTGATTTCCGGGTGGGGCCACGTGATTTCCCCGTGGGGCCCACGTGATTTCCCCGTGGGGCCCACGTGATTTCCCGTGGGGCCCACGTGATTTCCGGGTGGGGCCCACGTGATTTCCCCTGGGGGCCCACGTGATTTTCGGGTGGGGCCACGTGATTTCCCTGGGGCCCACGTGATTTCCCCGTGGGGCCCACGTGATTTCCGGGTGGGGCCCACGTGATTTCCGTGGGGCCCACGTGATTTCCGGGTGGGGCCACGTGATTTCCCCTGGGGACCCACGTGATTTCCCCGTGGGGCCCACGTGATTTCCGGGTGGGGCCCACGTGATTTCCCCGTGGGGCCCACGTGATTCCCCGGGGGGCCCACGTGATTTCCGGGTGGGGCCACGTGATTTCCCCGTGGGGCCCACGTGATTTCCCCGTGGGGCCCACGTGATTTCCGGGTGGGGCCACGTGATTTCCCTGGGGGCCCACGTGATTTTCCCGTGGGGCCACGTGATTTCCCCTTGGGGCCCACGTGATTTCCCCTTGGGGCCACGTGATTTCCGGTGGGGCCACGTGATTTCCGGGTGGGGCCCACGTGATTTCCCCTGGGGGCCCACGTGATTTCCCCGTGGGGCCCACGTGATTTCCGGGTGGGGCCCACGTGATTTCCGGGTGGGGCCCACGTGATTTCCCCTGGGGGCCCACGTGATTTCCCCGTGGGGCCCACGTGATTTCGGGTGGGGCCCACGTGATTTCCGGTGGGGCCCACGTGATTTCCCGTGGGGCCCACGTGATTTCCGGGTGGGGCCCACGTGATTTCCCGTGGGGCCCACGTGATTTCCCTGGGGCCACGTGATTTCCCCGTGGGGCCCACGTGATTTCCCCTGGGGCCCACGTGATTTCCGTGGGGCCCACGTGATTTCCGGGTGGGGCCACGTGATTTCCGGTGGGGCCCACGTGATTTCCCCGTGGGGCCCACGTGATTTCCGGGTGGGGCCCACGTGATTTCCCCGTGGGCCCACGTGATTTCCGGGTGGGGCCCACGTGATTTCCCCTGGGGGCCCACGTGATTTCCCCGTGGGGCCCACGTGATTTCCGGGTGGGGCCCACGTGATTTCCGGGTGGGCCCACGTGATTTCCCTGGGGCCACGTGATTTCCCGTGGGGCCCACGTGATTTCCGGTGGGCCCACGTGATTTCCGGGTGGGGCCCACGTGATTTCCCCTGGGGGCCACGTGATTTCCGGGTGGGGCCCACGTGATTTCCCCGTGGGGCCCACGTGATTTCCCGTGTGGGCCACGTGATTTCCCCTGGGGGCCCACGTGATTTCCGTGGGGCCCACGTGATTTCCCGTGGGGCCCACGTGATTTCCGGTGGGGCCACGTGATTTCCCGTGGGGCCCACGTGATTTCCGGGTGGGGCCCGCGTGATTTCCCCGTGGGGCCCACGTGATTTCCGGGTGGGGCACACGTGATTTCCGGGTGGGGCCCACGTGATTTCCCCTGGGGGCCCACGTGATTTCCCCGTGGGGCCCACGTGATTTCCGGGTGGGGCCCACGTGATTTCCCCGTGGGGCCCACGTGATTTCCCCGTGGGGGCCCACGTGATTTCCGGGTGGGGCCCACGTGATTTCCCCGTGGGGCCCACGTGATTTCCGGGTTGGGCCCACGTGATTTCCCCGTGGGGCCCACGTGATTTCCGGGTGGGGCCCACGTGATTTCCCCGTGGGGCCCACGTGATTTCCGGGTGGGGCCCACGTGATTTCCCCGTGGGGCCCACGTGATTTCCCGTGGGGCCACGTGATTTCCACGTGGGGCCCACGTGAATTCCCCTGGGCCCACGTGATTTCCCCGTGGGCCCACGTGATTTCCCGGTGGGGCCACGTGATTTCCCGGTGGGGCCCACGTGATTTCCGGGTGGGGCCCACGTGATTTCCCCGTGGGGCCCACGTGATTTCCCCTGGGGACCCACGTGATTTCCCCGTGGGGCCCACGTGATTTCCCCTGGGGGCCCACGTGATTTCCCCTTGGGCCCACGTGATTTCCGGGTGGGGCCCACGTGATTTCCGGGTGGGGCCACGTGATTTCCCCTGGGGCCCACGTGATTTCCCCGTGGGGCCCACGTGATTTCCGGGTGGGGCCAACGTGATTTCCGGGTGGGGCCCACGTGATTTCCCCGTGGGGCCCACGTGATTTCCGGGTGGGCCACGTGATTTCCCCTGGGGGCCCACGTGATTTCCGGGTGGGGCCCACGTGATTTCCCCTGGGGGCCCACGTGATTTCCCGTGGGGCCCACGTGATTTCCGGGTGGGGCCCACGTGATTTTCGGGTGGGCCCACGTGATTTCCCCTGGGGGCCCACGTGATTTCCCGTGGGGCCCACGTGATTTCCGGGTGGGGCCCACGTGATTTCCGGGTGGGGCCACGTGATTTCCCCTGGGGGCCACGTGATTTCCGGGTGGGCCCACGTGATTTCCCCGTGGGGCCCACGTGATTTCCGGGTGGGGCCACGTGATTTCCCCTGGGGACCACGTGATTTCCCGTGGGGCCACGTGATTTCCGGGTGGGGCCCACGTGATTTCGGGTGGGGCCCACGTGATTTCCCGTGGGGCCCACGTGATTTCCGGGTGGGGCCCACGTGATTTCCCCGTGGGGCCAACGTGATTTCCGGGGGCCCACGTGATTTCCGGGGGGGGCCACGTGATTTCCCTGGGGCCCACGTGATTTCCCGTGGGGCCACGTGATTTCCGGGGGCCCACGTGATTTCCCCGTGGGGCCCACGTGATTTCCCGTGGGGCCCACGTGATTTCCGGGTGGGGCCCACGTGATTTCCGTGGGGCCCACGTGATTTCCGGGTGGGGCCACGTGATTTCCCGTGGGGCCACGTGATTTCCGGTGGGCCCACGTGATTTCCCCTGGGGCCACGTGATTTCCCCGTGGGCCCACGTGATTTCCCCGTGGGGCCCACGTGATTTCCGGGTGGGGCCACGTGATTTCCCCGTGGGGCCCACGTGATTTCCCCGTGGGGCCCACGTGATTTCCCATGGGGGCCCACGTGATTTCCCCGTGGGGCCCACGTGATTTCCGGGTGGGGCCCACGTGATTTCCGGGTGGGGCCACGTGATTTCCGGGTGGGGCCCACGTGATTTCCGGGTGGGGCCCACGTGATTTCCGGGTGGGCCCACGTGATTTCCGGGTGGGGCCCACGTGATTTCCCCTGGGGACCCACGTGATTTCCCCGTGGGGCCCACGTGATTTCCGGGTGGGCCCACGTGATTTCCGGGTGGGGCCACGTGATTTCCCGTGGGGCCCACGTGATTTCCGGGGGGCCCACGTGATTTCCCGTGGGGCCCACGTGATTTCCGGGTGGGCCACGTGATTTCCCCTGGGGGCCCACGTGATTTCCCCGTGGGGCCACGTGATTTCCGGGTGGGGCCCACGTGATTTCCCCTGGGGGCCCACGTGATTTCCCCGTGGGGCCCACGTGATTTCCGGGTGGGACCCACGTGATTTCCGGGTGGGCCCACGTGATTTCCCCTGGGGGCCCACGTGATTTCCCCGTGGGGCCCACGTGATTCCCGGGGGGCCCACGTGATTTCCGTGGGGCCCACGTGATTTCCGGGTGGGGCCCACGTGATTTCCCCTGGGGACCCACGTGATTTCCCCGTGGGGCCCACGTGATTTCCGGGTGGGGCCCACGTGATTTCCCGTGGGGCCCACGTGATTTCCCCGTGGGGCCCACGTGATTTCCGGGTGGGGCCCACGTGATTTCCCCGTGGGCCCACGTGATTTCCGGGTGGGGCCCACGTGATTTCCCCGTGGGCCCACGTGATTTCCGGGTGGGCCCACGTGATTTCCCCGTGGGGCCCACGTGATTTCCGGGTGGGGCCCACGTGATTTCCGTGGGGCCCACGTGATTTCCCCGTGGGCCCACGTGATTTCCCCGTGGGGCCCACGTGATTTCCCCGTGGGCCCACGTGATTTCCGGGTGGGCCCACGTGATTTCCCCGTGGGGCCCACGTGATTTCCCGTGGGGCCCACGTGATTTCCGGGTGGGGCCCACGTGATTTCCGGGTGGGGCCCACGTGATTTCCCTGGGGGCCCACGTGATTTCCGGGTGGGGCCCACGTGATTTCCCGTGGGGCCACGTGATTTCCGGGTGGGGCCCACGTGATTTCCCCGTGGGCCCACGTGATTTCCCCGTGGGGCCACGTGATTTCCCGTGGGGCCACGTGATTTCCCGTGGGCCCACGTGATTTCCGGGTGGGGCCCACGTGATTTCCCCGTGGGCCCACGTGATTTCCGGGTGGGGCCCACGTGATTTCCCCTGGGGCCCACGTGATTTCCGGGTGGAGCCCACGTGATTTCCCCGTGGGGCCCACGTGATTTCCGGGTGGGGCCCACGTGATTTCCCCGTGGGGCCCACGTGATTTCCCCGTGGGCCCACGTGATTTCCGGGTGGGGCCCACGTGATTTCCGGGTGGGGCCCACGTGATTTCCGGTGGGCCCACGTGATTTCCGGGTGGGGCCCACGTGATTTCCGGGTGGGCCCACGTGATTTCCCCTGGGGCCCACGTGATTTCCCGTGGGGCCACGTGATTTCCGTGGGGCCCACGTGATTTCCCCGTGGGGCCACGTGATTTCCGGGTGGCCCACGTGATTTCCCCGTGGGGCCCACGTGATTTCCCCGTGGGGCCACGTGATTTCCGGGTGGGGCCCACGTGATTTCCCCGTGGGGCCCACGTGATTTCCCCGTGGGGCCCACGTGATTTCCGGGTGGGGCCCACGTGATTTCCCCGTGGGGCCCACGTGATTTCCGGGTGGGGCCGACGTGATTTCCCCTGGGGCCCACGTGATTTCCCCGTGGGGCCCACGTGATTTCCGGTGGGGCCACGTGATTTCCCCATGGGGCCCACGTGATTTCCGGGTGGGGCCCACGTTATCCCCTGGGGCCCACGTGATTTCCCGTGGGGCCACGTGATTTCGGGTGGGGCCCACGTGATTTCCCCGTGGGGCCCACGTGATTTCCCGTGGGGCCCACGTGATTTCCCGTGGGCCCAAGTGATTTCCCCGTGGGGCCACGTGATTTCCCCTGGGGACCCACGTGATTACCCGTGGGGCCCACGTGATTTCCGGGTGGGGTCCACGTGATTTCCGGGTGGGGCCCACGTGATTTCCGGGTGGGGCCCACGTGATTTCCGAGTGGGGCCCACGTGATTTCCCCGTGGGGCCCACGTGATTTCCCGGGGGGCCCACGTGATTTCCGGGTGGGCCCACGTGATTTCCCGTGGGGCCCACGTGATTTCCCCTGGGGCCCACGTGATTTCGGGTGGGGCCCACGTGATTTCCCGTGGGGCCCACGTGATTTCCCCGTGGGGCCCACGTGATTTCCCCGTGGGGCCCACGTGATTTCCCTGGGGCCCACGTGATTTCCCCGTGGGGCCCACGTGATTTCGGGTGGGGCCCACGTGATTTCCGGGTGGGGCCCACGTGATTTCCGGGTGGGCCCACGTGATTTCCGGGTGGGCCCACGTGATTTCCGGGTGGGCCCACGTGATTTCCGGGGGGCCCACGTGATTTCCCCTGGGGTCCCACGTGATTTCCCCGTGGGGCCCACGTGTTTTCCGGGTGGGGCCCACGTGATTTCCGGGTGGGGCCCACGTGATTTCCCCGTGGGGCCCACGTGATTTCCGGGTGGGCCCACGTGATTTCCCCGTGGGGCCCACGTGATTTCCGGGTGGGGCCACGTGATTTCCCCTGGGGGCCCACGTGATTTCCCCGTGGGGCCCACGTGATTTCCGGGTGGGGCCCACGTGATTTCCCCTGGGGACCCACGTGATTTCCCCGTGGGGCCCACGTGATTTCCGGGTGGGGCCCACGTGATTTCCGGGTGGCCCACGTGATTTCCCTGGGGGCCACGTGATTTCCCCGTGGGGCCACGTGATTTCCCCTGGGGACCCACGTGATTTCCCCGTGGGGCCCACGTGATTTCCGGGTGGGCCCACGTGATTTCCGGGTGGGGCCCACGTGATTTCCCCTGGGGACCCACGTGATTTCCCCGTGGGGCCCACGTGATTTCCGGGTGGGGCCCACGTGATTTCCGGGTGGGGCCCACGTGATTTCCCCGTGGGGCCACGTGATTTCCGGGTGGGGCCCACGTGTTTTCCCCGTGGGGCCCACGTGATTTCCGGGTGGGGCACACGTGATTTCCCCGTGGGGCCCACGTGATTTCCGGGTGGGCCCACGTGATTTCCCCGTGGGGCCCACGTGATTTCCGGGTGGGGCCCACGTGATTTCCGGTGGGGCCCACGTGATTTCCCGGGGCCCACGTGATTTCCCGTGGGGCCCACGTGATTTCCCGTGGGCCCACGTGATTTCCGGGTGGGGCCCACGTGATTTCCCCGTGGGGCCCACGTGATTTCCCCGGGGGCCCACGTGATTTCCGGGTGGGGCCCACGTGATTTCCCGGTGGGGCCCACGTGATTTCCCCTGGGGCCCACGTGATTTCCGGGTGGGACCCACGTGATTTCCGGGTGGGGCCCACGTGATTTCCCTGGGGACCCACGTGATTTCCCCGTGGCCCCACGTGATTTCCGGGTGGGGCCCACGTGATTTCCCCGTGGGGCCCACGTGATTTCCGGGTGGGGCCCACGTGATTTCCCCGTGGGCCCACGTGATTTCCGGGTGGGCCCACGTGATTTCCCCGTGGGGCCCACGTGATTTCCCCGTGGGGCCCACGTGATTTCCGGGTGGGGCCCACGTGATTTCCGGGTGGGGCCCACGTGATTTCCGGGTGGGACCACGTGATTTCCGGGTGGGCCCACGTGATTTCCCCTTGGGGCCCACGTGATTTCCGGGTGGGGCCCACGTGATTTCCGGGTTGGGCCCACGTGATTTCCCCTGGGGGCCCACGTGATTTCCACTGGGGGAACACGTGATTTCCGGGTGGGGCCCACGTGATTTCCGGGTGGGGCCCACGTGATTTCCCCTGGGGACCCACGTGATTTCCCTGGGGGCCCACGTGATTTCCCCGTGGGCCCACGTGATTTCCGGGTGGGGCCCACGTGATTTCCCCGTGGGCCCACGTGATTTCCGTGGGGCCCACGTGATTTCCCCTGGGGACCCACGTGATTTCCCCGTGGGGCGCACGTGATTTCCGGGTGGGGCCCACGTGATTTCCGGGAAGGGCCCACGTGATTTCCGGGTGGGGCCCACGTGATTTCCGGGTGGAGCGCACGTGATTTCCGGGTGGGCCCACGTGATTTCCCGTGGGGCCCACGTGATTTCCGGGTGGGGCCCACGTGATTTCCGTGGGGCCCACGTGATTTCCCCGTGGGGCCCACGTGATTTCCGCGTGGGGCCCACGTGATTTCCCCATTGGGCCCACGTGATTTCCGGGTGGGGCCCACGTGATTTCCCCGTGGGGCCCACGTGATTTCCGGGTGGGGCCCACGTGATTTCCCCGTGGGGCCCACGTGATTTCCGGTGGGGCCCACGTGATTCCCGTGGGGCCACGTGATTTCCGGGTGGGCCCACGTGATTTCCCGTGGGGCCCACGTGATTTCCCCGTGGGGCCCACGTGATTCGGGTGGCCCACGTGATTTCCGGGTGGGGCCCACGTGATTTCCCCGTGGGGCCCACGTGATTTCCGGGTGGGGCCCACGTGATTTCCCCCGGGGCCCACGTGATTTCCCCTTGGGGCCCACGTGATTTCCCCTGGGGGCCCACGTGATTTCCCCTGGGGGTCCACGTGATTTCCCCGTGGGGCCCACGTGATTTCCCCGGGGCCCACGTGATTTCCCCGTGGGGCCCACGTGATTTTCCCTGGGGGCCCACGTGATTTCCCCTGGGGGCCCACGTGATTTCCCCTGGGGGCCCACGTGATTTCCCCATTTCCTGTGGAGAGCACCTCCTCTTGAGATGCGACGGGAACGCCGGGAAATCTTTCCCGACCACGCAGGGAAAGGATCCCTCATCTCGAGCTAGGAGGCGGCAACGGGGCTCCCTTGGATGTGTGCGGGACCCTCGTGCTTCCTCTCGAGTGGAGACGGTATGTCGGAACTTCTTGAGTTGCAGCAGGGTGTGAAGGACTTTTTGGAGTTCCAGAGGTTAGATGTGATTAGCCTCGAGAAGCCTCAGCGGAAATGGCCTCATCTCGCCTGGAGGGCAAAACCTCCTGGATTTTCTCGAGTTGCGGCAGGTGCTCTCGACTTTGGACGGGGATCAGGGACCCGCTCTGGTGGCCTCAGGAAAGGCCAGTCCCATGCGAGTTCCTCGGGGCCTCTCGGATTCCTCTCCTTCGATGCCGGGCCTAAGACCTTGTGTGGAGTCAGGGCCGGAACCTGAGGATTCCTCTCCAGTGCTGACATGGATCTTGGGGTACTTCTGGAGTCTCCCCAAGGGAGTAAGTCCTCATCTGAAATGGGGGCATGCACGTGCGCTTTCCTCCAGAGCGGTAGCAGCAGTGTCACGCTTTCCGTCGCGTGGATCAAGGGATCTGTGGCTTGCCCTCGAGGCTTTCCCACGAGGCTTTCCCACAGGTCTATCCCACTTGCCATCGTGGTCGGAGTCGATCCTCGGCGTGAAGTTTAAGGCAGTGCAGGGAAAACAGGTTCCTCTGGAATGGATTGATACCTCTGGGGGACTCTTGGAATGGTGGTACGACGCTGGAGTTCCTCTCGCCTTTCCTGTGGAGAGCACCTCCTCTTGAGATGCGACGGGAATGCCCAGAATTCTTTCCGGACCAAGCAGCGAAAGTATCCCTCATCTCGAGCTCGGAGGCGGAAACGGGGCTCCCCTGGATGTGGCGGGACCCTCGTGCTTCCTCTCGAGTGGAGACGGGTATGTCGGGAACTTCTTGAGTTGCAGCGAGGGTGTGAAGGACCTTTTGGAAATTCCAGAGGTAAGATGTGATTAGCCTCGAGAAGCCTCAGCGGAAATGGGCCTCATCTCGCCTGGAGGGCAAAACCTCCTGGATTTTCTCGAGTTGCGGCAGGTGCTCTCGACTTACGACGGGGCCCTCAGGGACCCGCTCTGGTGGCCTCAGGAAAGGCCAGTCCCCATGGGAGTTCCTCGGCGCCTCTCGGAATTCCTCTCCCTTCGATGCCGGGGCCTAAGGCCTTGTGTGGAGTCGTGGCCGGAACCTGAGGATTCCTCTCCAGTGCTGACATGGATCTTGGGGTACTTCTGGATTCTCCCCAGGGGAGTCAGTCCTCGTCTCGAATGCGGGCATGCACTTGCGCTTTCCTCCAGAGCGGTAGCAGCAGTGTCACGCAGTCCGCGCGTGGATCAAAGGATCTATGGTTTTCCCTCGAGTCTTTCCCACGAGGCTTTCCCACGAGGCTTTCCCACAGGGCTGTCCCACGTGCACACGTGGTGGGAGTCGATCCTCGGCTTGAACGTCAAGGCAGTGCAGGGAAAACAGGTTCCTCTGGAATGGACTGACACATCTGGGGGACTCTTGGAATGGTGGCACGACCCTGGAGTTCCTCTCGCCTTTCCTGTGGAGAGCGCCTCCTCTTGAGATGCGACGGGAACGCCGGGAATTCTTTCCCTACGAAACAGGGAAAGGATCCCTCATCTCGAGCTACGAGGCGGAAACGGGGCTCCCTGGATGTGTTCGGGACCCTCGTGCTTCCTCTCGAGTGGAGACGGGTGTGTCGGGAACTTCTTGAGTTGCAGAAAGGGTGTGAAGGACCCTTTGGAAGTTCCAGGGGTTAGATGTGATTAGCCTCGAGAAGCCTCAGCGGAAATGGGCCTCATCTCGCCTGGAGGGCAAAACCTCCTGGATTTTCTCGAGTTGCGGCAGGTGCTCTCGACTTACGACGGGGCCCTCAGGGACCCGCTCTGGTGGCCTCAGGAAAGGCCAGTCCCCATGCGAGTTCCTCGGGGGCCTTTCGGAATTCCTCTCCCGCCGATGCCGGGGCCTAAGACCTTGTGTGAACTCAGGGCCGGAACCTGAGGATTCCTCTCCAGTGCTGACATGGATCTTGGGGTACTTCTGGAGTCTCCCCAGGGGAGTCAGTCCTCGTCTCGAATGCGGGCATGCACTTGCGCTTTCCTCCAGAGCGGTAGCAGCAGTGTCACGCAGTCCGCCCCGTGGATCAAAGCATCTATGTGTGTCTTTCCCACGAGGCTTTCCCACGAGGCTTTCCCACAGGGCTGTCCCACGTGCACACGTGGTGGGAGTCGATCCTCGGCTTGAACGTCAAGGCAGTGCAGGGAAAACAGGTTCCTCTGGAATGGACTGACACATCTGGGGGACTCTTGGAATGGTGGCACGACCCTGGAGTTCCTCTCGCCTTTCCTGTGGAGAGCGCCTCCTCTTGAGATGCGACGGGAACGCCGGGAATTCTTTCCCTACGAAACAGGGAAAGGATCCCTCATCTCGAGCTCGGAGGCGGAAACGGGGCTCCCCTGGATGTGTTCGGGACCCTCGTGCTTCCTCTCGAGTGGAGACGGGTGTGTCGGGAACTTCTTGAGTTGCAGAAAGGGTGTGAAGGACCCTTTGGAAGTTCCAGGGGTTAGATGTGATTAGCCTCGAGAAGCCTCAGCGGAAATGGGCCTCATCTCGCCTGGAGGGCAAAACCTCCTGGATTTTCTCGAGTTGCGGCAGGTGCTCTCGACTTACGACGGGGCCCTCAGGGACCCGCTCTGGTGGCCTCAGGAAAGGCCAGTCCCCATGCGAGTTCCTCGGGGGCCTTTCGGAATTCCTCTCCCGCTGATGCCGGGGCCTAAGACCTTGTGTGAACTCAGGGCCGGAACCTGAGGATTCCTCTCCAGTGCTGACATGGATCTTGGGGTACTTCTGGAGTCTCCCCAGGGGAGTCAGTCCTCGTCTCGAATGCGGGCATGCACTTGCGCTTTCCTCCAGAGCGGTAGCAGCAGTGTCACGCAGTCCGCCCCGTGGATCAAAGCATCTATGGTTTTCCCTCGTGTCTTTCCCACGAGGCTTTCCCACAGGGCTGTCCCACGTGCACACGTGGTGGGAGTCGATCCTCGGCTTGAACGTCAAGGCAGTGCAGGGAAAACAGGTTCCTCTGGAATGGACTGACACATCTGGGGGACTCTTGGAATGGTGGCACGACCCTGGAGTTCCTCTCGCCTTTCCTGTGGAGAGCGCCTCCTCTTGAGATGCGACGGGAACGCCGGGAATTCTTTCCCTACGAAACAGGGAAAGGATCCCTCATCTCGAGCTCGGAGGCGGAAACGGGGCTCCCCTGGATGTGTTCGGGACCCTCGTGCTTCCTCTCGAGTGGAGACGGGTGTGTCGGGAACTTCTTGAGTTGCAGAAAGGGTGTGAAGGACCCTTTGGAAGTTCCAGGGGTTAGATGTGATTAGCCTCGAGAAGCCTCAGCGGAAATGGGCCTCATCTCGCCTGGAGGGCAAAACCTCCTGGATTTTCTCGAGTTGCGGCAGGTGCTCTCGACTTACGACGGGGCCCTCAGGGACCCGCTCTGGTGGCCTCAGGAAAGGCCAGTCCCCATGCGAGTTCCTCGGGGGCTTTCGGAATTCCTCTCCCGCTGATGCCGGGGCCTAAGACCTTGTGTGAACTCAGGGCCGGAACCTGAGGATTCCTCTCCAGTGCTGACATGGATCTTGGGGTACTTCTGGGGTCTCCCCAGGGGAGTCAGTCCTCGTCTCGAATGCGGGCATGCACTTGCGCTTTCCTCCAGAGCGGTAGCAGCAGTGTCACGCAGTCCGCCCCGTGGATCAAAGCATCTATGGTTTTCCCTCGTGTCTTTACCACGAGGCTTTCCCACGAGGCTTTCCCACAGGGCTGTCCCACGTGCACACGTGGTGGGAGTCGATCCTCGGCTTGAACGTCAAGGCAGTGCAGGGAAAACAGGTTCCTCTGGAATGGACTGACACATCTGGGGGACTCTTGGAATGGTGGCACGACCCTGGAGTTCCTCTCGCCTTTCCTGTGGAGAGCGCCTCCTCTTGAGATGCGACGGGAACGCCGGGAATTCTTTCCCTACGAAACAGGGAAAGGATCCCTCATCTCGAGCTCGGAGGCGGAAACGGGGCTCCCCTGGATGTGTTCGGGACCCTCGTGCTTCCTCTCGAGTGGAGACGGGTGTGTCGGGAACTTCTTGAGTTGCAGAAAGGGTGTGAAGGACCCTTTGGAAGTTCCAGGGGTTAGATGTGATTAGCCTCGAGAAGCCTCAGCGGAAATGGGCCTCATCTCGCCTGGAGGGCAAAACCTCCTGGATTTTCTCGAGTTGCGGCAGGTGCTCTCGACTTACGACGGGGCCCTCAGGGACCCGCTCTGGTGGCCTCAGGAAAGGCCAGTCCCCATGCGAGTTCCTCGGGGCCTTTCGGAATTCCTCTCCCGCTGATGCCGGGGCCTAAGACCTTGTGTGAACTCAGGGCCGGAACCTGAGGATTCCTCTCCAGTGCTGACATGGATCTTGGGGTACTTCTGGAGTCTCCCCAGGGGAGTCAGTCCTCGTCTCGAATGCGGGCATGCACTTGCGCTTTCCTCCAGAGCGGTAGCAGCAGTGTCACGCAGTCCGCCCCGTGGATCAAAGCATCTATGGTTTTCCCTCGTGTCTTTCCCACGAGGCTTTCCCACGAGGCTTTCCCACAGGGCTGTCCCACGTGCACACGTGGTGGGAGTCGATCCTCGGCTTGAACGTCAAGGCAGTGCAGGGAAAACAGGTTCCTCTGGAATGGACTGACACATCTGGGGGACTCTTGGAATGGTGGCACGACCCTGGAGTTCCTCTCGCCTTTCCTGTGGAGAGCGCCTCCTCTTGAGATGCGACGGGAACGCCGGGAATTCTTTCCCTACGAAACAGGGAAAGGATCCCTCATCTCGAGCTCGGAGGCGGAAACGGGGCTCCCCTGGATGTGTTCGGGACCCTCGTGCTTCCTCTCGAGTGGAGACGGGTGTGTCGGGAACTTCTTGAGTTGCAGAAAGGGTGTGAAGGACCCTTTGGAAGTTCCAGGGGTTAGATGTGATTAGCCTCGAGAAGCCTCAGCGGAAATGGGCCTCATCTCGCCTGGAGGGCAAAACCTCCTGGATTTTCTCGAGTTGCGGCAGGTGCTCTCGACTTACGACGGGGCCCTCAGGGACCCGCTCTGGTGGCCTCAGGAAAGGCCAGTCCCCATGCGAGTTCCTCGGGGCCTTTCGGAATTCCTCTCCCGCTGATGCCGGGGCCTAAGACCTTGTGTGAACTCAGGGCCGGAACCTGAGGATTCCTCTCCAGTGCTGACATGGATCTTGGGGTACTTCTGGAGTCTCCCCAGGGGAGTCAGTCCTCGTCTCGAATGCGGGCATGCACTTGCGCTTTCCTCCAGAGCGGTAGCAGCAGTGTCACGCAGTCCGCCCCGTGGATCAAAGCATCTATGGTTTTCCCTCGTGTCTTTCCCACGAGGCTTTCCCACGAGGCTTTCCCACAGGGCTGTCCCACGTGCACACGTGGTGGGAGTCGATCCTCGGCTTGAACGTCAAGGCAGTGCAGGGAAAACAGGTTCCTCTGGAATGGACTGACACATCTGGGGGACTCTTGGAATGGTGGCACGACCCTGGAGTTCCTCTCGCCTTTCCTGTGGAGAGCGCCTCCTCTTGAGATGCGACGGGAACGCCGGGAATTCTTTCCCTACGAAACAGGGAAAGGATCCCTCATCTCGAGCTCGGAGGCGGAAACGGGGCTCCCCTGGATGTGTTCGGGACCCTCGTGCTTCCTCTCGAGTGGAGACGGGTGTGTCGGGAACTTCTTGAGTTGCAGAAAGGGTGTGAAGGACCCTTTGGAAGTTCCAGGGGTTAGATGTGATTAGCCTCGAGAAGCCTCAGCGGAAATGGGCCTCATCTCGCCTGGAGGGCAAAACCTCCTGGATTTTCTCGAGTTGCGGCAGGTGCTCTCGACTTACGACGGGGCCCTCAGGGACCCGCTCTGGTGGCCTCAGGAAAGGCCAGTCCCCATGCGAGTTCCTCGGGGGCCTTTCGGAATTCCTCTCCCGCTGATGCCGGGGCCTAAGACCTTGTGTGAACTCAGGGCCGGAACCTGAGGATTCCTCTCCAGTGCTGACATGGATCTTGGGGTACTTCTGGAGTCTCCCCAGGGGAGTCAGTCCTCGTCTCGAATGCGGGCATGCACTTGCGCTTTCCTCCAGAGCGGTAGCAGCAGTGTCACGCAGTCCGCCCCGTGGATCAAAGCATCTATGGTTTTCCCTCGTGTCTTTCCCACGAGGCTTTCCCACGAGGCTTTCCCACAGGGCTGTCCCACGTGCACACGTGGTGGGAGTCGATCCTCGGCTTGAACGTCAAGGCAGTGCAGGGAAAACAGGTTCCTCTGGAATGGACTGACACATCTGGGGGACTCTTGGAATGGTGGCACGACCCTGGAGTTCCTCTCGCCTTTCCTGTGGAGAGCGCCTCCTCTTGAGATGCGACGGGAACGCCGGGAATTCTTTCCCTACGAAACAGGGAAAGGATCCCTCATCTCGAGCTCGGAGGCGGAAACGGGGCTCCCCTGGATGTGTTCGGGACCCTCGTGCTTCCTCTCGAGTGGAGACGGGTGTGTCGGGAACTTCTTGAGTTGCAGAAAGGGTGTGAAGGACCCTTTGGAAGTTCCAGGGGTTAGATGTGATTAGCCTCGAGAAGCCTCAGCGGAAATGGGCCTCATCTCGCCTGGAGGGCAAAACCTCCTGGATTTTCTCGAGTTGCGGCAGGTGCTCTCGACTTACGACGGGGCCCTCAGGGACCCGCTCTGGTGGCCTCAGGAAAGGCCAGTCCCCATGCGAGTTCCTCGGGGGCCTTTCGGAATTCCTCTCCCGCTGATGCCGGGGCCTAAGACCTTGTGTGAACTCAGGGCCGGAACCTGAGGATTCCTCTCCAGTGCTGACATGGATCTTGGGGTACTTCTGGAGTCTCCCCAGGGGAGTCAGTCCTCGTCTCGAATGCGGGCATGCACTTGCGCTTTCCTCCAGAGCGGTAGCAGCAGTGTCACGCAGTCCGCCCCGTGGATCAAAGCATCTATGGTTTTCCCTCGTGTCTTTCCCACGAGGCTTTCCCACGAGGCTTTCCCACAGGGCTGTCCCACGTGCACACGTGGTGGGAGTCGATCCTCGGCTTGAACGTCAAGGCAGTGCAGGGAAAACAGGTTCCTCTGGAATGGACTGACACATCTGGGGGACTCTTGGAATGGTGGCACGACCCTGGAGTTCCTCTCGCCTTTCCTGTGGAGAGCGCCTCCTCTTGAGATGCGACGGGAACGCCGGGAATTCTTTCCCTACGAAACAGGGAAAGGATCCCTCATCTCGAGTTCGGAGGCGGAAACGGGGCTCCCCTGGATGTGTTCGGGACCCTCGTGCTTCCTCTCGAGTGGAGACGGGTGTGTCGGGAACTTCTTGAGTTGCAGAAAGGGTGTGAAGGACCCTTTGGAAGTTCCAGGGGTTAGATGTGATTAGCCTCGAGAAGCCTCAGCGGAAATGGGCCTCATCTCGCCTGGAGGGCAAAACCTCCTGGATTTTCTCGAGTTGCGGCAGGTGCTCTCGACTTACGACGGGGCCCTCAGGGACCCGCTCTGGTGGCCTCAGGAAAGGCCAGTCCCCATGCGAGTTCCTCGGGGGCCTTTCGGAATTCCTCTCCCGCTGATGCCGGGGCCTAAGACCTTGTGTGAACTCAGGGCCGGAACCTGAGGATTCCTCTCCAGTGCTGACATGGATCTTGGGGTACTTCTGGAGTCTCCCCAGGGGAGTCAGTCCTCGTCTCGAATGCGGGCATGCACTTGCGCTTTCCTCCAGAGCGGTAGCAGCAGTGTCACGCAGTCCGCCCCGTGGATCAAAGCATCTATGGTTTTCCCTCGTGTCTTTCCCACGAGGCTTTCCCACGAGGCTTTCCCACAGGGCTGTCCCACGTGCACACGTGGTGGGAGTCGATCCTCGGCTTGAACGTCAAGGCAGTGCAGGGAAAACAGGTTCCTCTGGAATGGACTGACACATCTGGGGGACTCTTGGAATGGTGGCACGACCCTGGAGTTCCTCTCGCCTTTCCTGTGGAGAGCGCCTCCTCTTGAGATGCGACGGGAACGCCGGGAATTCTTTCCCTACGAAACAGGGAAAGGATCCCTCATCTCGAGCTCGGAGGCGGAAACGGGGCTCCCCTGGATGTGTTCGGGACCCTCGTGCTTCCTCTCGAGTGGAGACGGGTGTGTCGGGAACTTCTTGAGTTGCAGAAAGGGTGTGAAGGACCCTTTGGAAGTTCCAGGGGTTAGATGTGATTAGCCTCGAGAAGCCTCAGCGGAAATGGGCCTCATCTCGCCTGGAGGGCAAAACCTCCTGGATTTTCTCGAGTTGCGGCAGGTGCTCTCGACTTACGACGGGGCCCTCAGGGACCCGCTCTGGTGGCCTCAGGAAAGGCCAGTCCCCATGCGAGTTCCTCGGGGGCCTTTCGGAATTCCTCTCCCGCTGATGCCGGGGCCTAAGACCTTGTGTGAACTCAGGGCCCGAACCTGAGGATTCCTCTCCAGTGCTGACATGGATCTTGGGGTACTTCTGGAGTCTCCCCAGGGGAGTCAGTCCTCGTCTCGAATGCGGGCATGCACTTGCGCTTTCCTCCAGAGCGGTAGCAGCAGTGTCACGCAGTCCGCCCCGTGGATCAAAGCATCTATGGTTTTCCCTCGTGTCTTTCCCACGAGGCTTTCCCACGAGGCTTTCCCACAGGGCTGTCCCACGTGCACACGTGGTGGGAGTCGATCCTCGGCTTGAACGTCAAGGCAGTGCAGGGAAAACAGGTTCCTCTGGAATGGACTGACACATCTGGGGGACTCTTGGAATGGTGGCACGACCCTGGAGTTCCTCTCGCCTTTCCTGTGGAGAGCGCCTCCTCTTGAGATGCGACGGGAACGCCGGGAATTCTTTCCCTACGAAACAGGGAAAGGATCCCTCATCTCGAGCTCGGAGGCGGAAACGGGGCTCCCCTGGATGTGTTCGGGACCCTCGTGCTTCCTCTCGAGTGGAGACGGGTGTGTCGGGAACTTCTTGAGTTGCAGAAAGGGTGTGAAGGACCCTTTGGAAGTTCCAGGGGTTAGATGTGATTAGCCTCGAGAAGCCTCAGCGGAAATGGGCCTCATCTCGCCTGGAGGGCAAAACCTCCTGGATTTTCTCGAGTTGCGGCAGGTGCTCTCGACTTACGACGGGGCCCTCAGGGACCCGCTCTGGTGGCCTCAGGAAAGGCCAGTCCCCATGCGAGTTCCTCGGGGGCCTTTCGGAATTCCTCTCCCGCTGATGCCGGGGCCTAAGACCTTGTGTGAACTCAGGGCCGGAACCTGAGGATTCCTCTCCAGTGCTGACATGGATCTTGGGGTACTTCTGGAGTCTCCCCAGGGGAGTCAGTCCTCGTCTCGAATGCGGGCATGCACTTGCGCTTTCCTCCAGAGCGGTAGCAGCAGTGTCACGCAGTCCGCCCCGTGGATCAAAGCATCTATGGTTTTCCCTCGTGTCTTTCCCACGAGGCTTTCCCACGAGGCTTTCCCACAGGGCTGTCCCACGTGCACACGTGGTGGGAGTCGATCCTCGGCTTGAACGTCAAGGCAGTGCAGGGAAAACAGGTTCCTCTGGAATGGACTGACACATCTGGGGGACTCTTGGAATGGTGGCACGACCCTGGAGTTCCTCTCGCCTTTCCTGTGGAGAGCGCCTCCTCTTGAGATGCGACGGGAACGCCGGGAATTCTTTCCCTACGAAACAGGGAAAGGATCCCTCATCTCGAGCTCGGAGGCGGAAACGGGGCTCCCCTGGATGTGTTCGGGACCCTCGTGCTTCCTCTCGAGTGGAGACGGGTGTGTCGGGAACTTCTTGAGTTGCAGAAAGGGTGTGAAGGACCCTTTGGAAGTTCCAGGGGTTAGATGTGATTAGCCTCGAGAAGCCTCAGCGGAAATGGGCCTCATCTCGCCTGGAGGGCAAAACCTCCTGGATTTTCTCGAGTTGCGGCAGGTGCTCTCGACTTACGACGGGGCCCTCAGGGACCCGCTCTGGTGGCCTCAGGAAAGGCCAGTCCCCATGCGAGTTCCTCGGGGGCCTTTCGGGATTCCTCTCCCGCTGATGCCGGGGCCTAAGACCTTGTGTGAACTCAGGGCCGGAACCTGAGGATTCCTCTCCAGTGCTGACATGGATCTTGGGGTACTTCTGGAGTCTCCCCAGGGGAGTCAGTCCTCGTCTCGAATGCGGGCATGCACTTGCGCTTTCCTCCAGAGCGGTAGCAGCAGTGTCACGCAGTCCGCCCCGTGGATCAAAGCATCTATGGTTTTCCCTCGTGTCTTTCCCACGAGGCTTTCCCACGAGGCTTTCCCACAGGGCTGTCCCACGTGCACACGTGGTGGGAGTCGATCCTCGGCTTCGTGGGGCCCACGTGATTTCCACGTGGGGCCCACGTGATTTCCCCTGGGGGCCCACGTGATTTCCCCTGGGGGCCCACGTGATTTCCCCTGGGGGCCCACGTGATTTTCCCTGGGGCCCCACGTGATTTCCCCTGGGGGCCCACGTGATTTCCCCGTGGGGCCCACGTGATTTCCCTGGGGCCCACGTGATTTCCCTGGGGGCCCACGTGATTTCCCCTGGGGCCCACGTGATTTCCCCTGGGGCCCACGTGATTTCCCTGGGGCCCACGTGATTTCCCCTGGGGCCCACGTGATTTCCCTGGGGCCCACGTGATTTCCCCGTGGGGCCCACGTGATTTCCCTGGGGCCCACGTGATTTCCCCTGGGCCCCACGTGATTTCCCCTGGGGGCCCACGTGATTTCCCCTGGGGGCCACGTGATTTCCCCTTGGGGCCCACGTGATTTCCCCGTGGGGCCCACGTGATTTCCCCTGGGGGCCCACGTGATTTCCCTGGGGGCCCACGTGATTTCCCCTGGGGGCCCACGTGATTTTCCCTGGGGGCCCACGTGATTTCCCCTGGGGGCCCACGTGATTTCCCCTGGGGACCCACGTGATTTCCCCTGGGGCCCACGTGATTTCCGCTGGGGTCCCACGTGATTTCCCCTGGGGGCCCACGTGATTTCCCCGTGGGGCCCACGTGATTTCCCCTGGGGGCCCACGTGATTTCCCCTGGGGCCCACGTGATTTCCCCTGGGGCCCACGTGATTTCCCCGTGGGGCCCACGTGATTTCCCCTGGGGACCCACGTGATTTCCCCTGGGGCCCACGTGATTTCCCCGTGGGGCCCACGTGATTTCCCCGGGGCCCACGTGATTTCCCCGTGGGGCCCACGTGATTTCCCCTGGGGGCCCACGTGATTTCCCCGGGGGCCCCACGTGATTTCCCGTGGGGCCCACGTGATTTCCCCGTGGGCCCACGTGATTTCCCCGGGGGCCCACGTGATTTCCCCTGGGGCCCACGTGATTTCCCCGTGGGGCCCACGTGATTTCCCCGGGGGCCCACGTGATTTCCCCTGTGGCCCACGTGATTTCCCCGGGGGCCCACGTGATTTCCCCTGGGGGCCCACGTGATTTCCCCTGGGGGCCCACGTGATTTCCCCTGGTTGCCCACGTGATTTCCCCGTGGGGCCCACGTGATTTCCCCTGGGGGACCACGTGAATTCCCCGTGGGGCCCACGTGTTTTCCCCGTGGGGCCCACGTGATTTCTCCTGGGCGCCCACCTGATTTCCCCTGGGGGCCCACGTAAATTCCCCGTGGGGCCCACGTGATTTCCCCGTGGGGCCCACGTGATTTCCCCTGGGGCCCACGTGATTTCCCCGTGGGGCCCACGTGATTTCCCCGTGGGGCCCACGTGATTTCCCCGGGGGGCCCACGTGATTTCCCCTGGGGGCCCACGTGATTTCCCCGGGGCCCACGTGATTTCCCCTGGGGGCCGACGTGATTTCCCCGTGGGCCCACGTGATTTCCCCTGGGGCCCACGTGATTTCCCCTGGGGCCCACGTGATTTCCCCGTGGGGCCCACGTGATTTCCCCTGGGGCCCACGTGATTTCCCCTGGGGCCCACGTGATTTCCCGGGGGCCCACGTGATTTCCCCGTGGGGCCCACGTGATTTCCCCGGGGCCCACGTGATTTCCCCGTGGGGCCCACGTGATTTCCCCTGGGGGCCCACGTGATTTCCCCGTGGGGCCCACGTGATTTCCCCGTGGGGCCCACGTGATTTCCCCTGGGGGCCCACGTGATTTCCCCTGGGGGCCCACGTGATTTCCCCGTGGGGCCCACGTGATTTCCCCTGGGGCCCACGTGATTTCCCCTGGGGGCCCACGTGATTTCCCCGGGGGCCCACGTGATTTCCCGTGGGGCCCACGTGATTTCCCCGTGGGGCCCACGTGATTTCCCCTGGGGGCCCACGTGATTTCCCCTGGGGGCCCACGTGATTTCCCCTGGGGGCCCACGTGATTTCCCCGTGGGCCCACGTGATTTCCCCGTGGGGCCCACGTGATTTCCCCGTGGGGCCCACGTGATTTCCCGTGGGGGCCCACGTGATTTCCCCGTGGGGCCCACGTGATTTCCCCGTGGGGCCCACGTGATTTCCCCTGGGTGCCCACGTGATTTCCACGTGGGGCCCACGTGATTTCCCCGTGGGGCCCACGTGATTTCCCCTGGGGCCCACGTGATTTCCCCGTGGGGCCCACGTGATTTCCCCGTGGGGCCCACGTGATTTCCCCTGGGTGCCCACGTGATTTCCCCGTGGGGCCCACGTGATTTCCCCGTGGGGCCCACGTGATTTCCCCGTGGGGCCCACGTGATTTCCCCTGGGTGCCCACGTGATTTCCCCGTGGGGCCCACGTGATTTCCCCTGGGAGCCCACGTGATTTCCCCTGGGAGCCCACGTGATTTCCCCGTGGGGCCCACGTGATTTCCCCGTGGGGCCCACGTGATTTCCCCGTGGGGCCCACGTGATTTCCCCGTGGGGCCCACGTGATTTCCCCGGGGCCCACGTGATTTCCCCGTGGGGCCCACGTGATTTCCCCTGGGGCCCACGTGATTTCCCCTGGGTGCCCACGTGATTTCCCCTGGGGGCCCACGTGATTTCCCCTGGGGCCCACGTGATTTCCCCGTGGGGCCCACGTGATTTCCCCGTGGGGCCCACGTGATTTCCCCGTGGGGCCCACGTGATTTCCCCGGGGTGCCCACGTGATTTCCCCGTGGGGCCCACGTGATTTCCCCTGGGGGCCCACGTGATTTCCCCGTGGGGCCCACGTGAATTCCCCTGGTTGCCCACGTGATTTCCCCTGGGGCCCACGTGATTTCCCCGTGGGGCCCACGTGATTTCCCCTGGGGGCCCACGTGATTTCCCCGTGGGGCCCACGTGATTTCCCCGTGGGCCCACGTGATTTCCCCGTGGGGCCCACGTGATTTCCCCTGGGGCCCACGTGATTTCCCCGTGGGCCCACGTGATTTCCCCTGGGGCCCACGTGATTTCCCCTGGGGCCCACGTGATTTCCCCTGGGGCCCACGTGATTTCCCCGGGGCCCACGTGATTTCCCCTGGGGCCCACGTGATTTCCCCGTGGGGCCCACGTGATTTCCCCTGGGGCCCACGTGATTTCCCCGTGGGGCCCACGTGATTTCCCCTGGGGGCCACGTGATTTCCCCGGGGGGCCCACGTGATTTCCCCGTGGGGCCCACGTGATTCCCCCTGGGGCCCACGTGATTTCCCCTGGGGGCCACGTGATTTCCCCTGGGGGCCCACGTGATTTCCCCGTGGGGCCCACGTGATTTCCCCGTGGGGCCCACGTGATTTCCACTGGGGGCCCACGTGATTTCCCCGTGGGGCCCACGTGATTTCCCCGTGGGGCCCACGTGATTTCCCCTGGGGGCCCACGTGATTTCCCCTGGCCCACGTGATTTCCCCTGGGTGCACACGTGATGTCCCCGTGGGGCCCACGTGATTTCCCCGTGGGGCCCACGTGATTTCCCCGCCCCACGTGATTTCCCGGGGGCCCACGTGATTTCCCCGTGGGGCCCACGTGATTTCCCCGTGGGGCCCACGTGATTTCCCCGTGGGGCCCACGTGATTTCCCCGTGGGGCCCACGTGATTTCCCCTGGGGGCCCACGTGATTTCCCCTGGGGGCCCACGTGATTTCCCCGTGGGGCCCACGTGATTTCCCCGAGGGCCCTCGTGATTTCCCCGTGGGGCCCACGTGATTTCCCTGGGGGCCCACGTGATTTCCCCGTGGGGCCCACGTGATTTCCCCTGGGGGCCCACGTGATTTCCCCTGGGGCCCACGTGATTTCCCCGTGGGGCCCACGTGATTTCCCCTGGGGCCCACGTGATTTCCCCTGGGGCCCACGTGATTTCCCCTCGGGGCCCACGTGATTTCCCCGTGGGGCCCACGTGATTTCCCCGTGGGGCCCACGTGATTTCCCCTGGGGGCCCACGTGATTTCCCCTGGGGGCCCACGTGATTTCCCCGTGGGGCCCACGTGATTTCCCCGTGGGGCCCACGTGATTTCCCCTGGGGCCCACGTGATTTCCCCGTGGGGCCCACGTGATTTCCCCTGGGTGCCCACGTGATTTCCCCGTGGGGCCCACGTGATTTCCCCGTGGGGCCCACGTGATTTCCCCGTGGGGCCCACGTGATTTCCCCTGGGGCCCACGTGATTTCCCCTGGGGCCCACGTGATTTCCCCGTGGGGCCCACGTGATTTCCCCTGGGGCCCACGTGATTTCCCCTGGGGGCCCACGTGATTTCCCCGTGGGGCCCACGTGATTTCCCCTGGGGCCCACGTGATTTCCCCGTGGGGCCCACGTGATTTCCCCTGGGTGCCCACGTGATTTCCCCGTGGGGCCCACGTGATTTCCCCGTGGGGCCCACGTGATTTCCCCTGGGAGCCCACGTGATTTCCCCTGGGGCCCACGTGATTTCCCCTGGGGGCCCACGTGATTTCCCCGTGGGGCCCACGTGATTTCCCCGTGGGGCCCACGTGATTTCCCCGTGGGGCCCACGTGATTTCCCCTGGGGCCCACGTGATTTCCCATGGAGCCCACGTGATTTCCCCGTGGGGCCCACGTGATTTCCCCTGGGGCCCACGTGATTTCCCCGTGGGACCCACGTGATTTCCGGGCGGGGCCCACGTGATTTCCCCTGGGTGCCCACGTGATTTCCCCGTGGGGCCCACGTGATTTCCCCTGGGGCCCACGTGATTTCCCCGTGGGGCCCACGTGATTTCCCCCGGGGGCCCACGTGATTTCCCCGTGGGGCCCACGTGATTTCCCCTGGGGGCCCACGTGATTTCCCCGGGGGGCCCACGTGATTTCCCCTGGGGGCCCACGTGATTTCCCCGGGGCCCACGTGATTTCCCCGGGGCCCACGTGATTTCCCCTGGGGCCCACGTGATTTCCCCGGGGCCCACGTGATTTCCCCTGGGGCCCACGTGATTTCCCCGTGGGGCCCACGTGATTTCCCCGTGGGGCCCACGTGATTTCCCCGGGGGGCCCACGTGATTTCCCCGGGGGGCCCACGTGATTTCCCTCGGGGGCCCACGTGATTTCCCCGTGAGGCCCACGTGATTTCCCTGGGGGCCCAAGAGATTTCCCCGTGGGGCAAAGGTGATTACCCCGTGGGGCCCACGTGATTTCTCCTGGGGTCCCACGTGATTTCCCCTGGTGGCCCACGTCATTTCCCCTGGGGGCCCACGTGATTTCCCCGGGGGCCCACGTGATTTCCCCTGGGGGCCCACGTGATTTCCCCTGGGGGCCCACGTGATTTCCCCTGGGGCCCACGTGATTTCCCCGTGGGGCCCACGTGATTTCCCCGTGGGGCCCACGTGATTTCCCCGGGGGGCCCACGTGATTTCCCCTGGGGCCCACGTGATTTCCCCCGGGGGCCCACGTGATTTCCCCCGGGGGCCCACGTGATTTCCCCTGGGGGCCCACGTGATTTCCCCGTGGGGCCCACGTGATTTCCCCTGGGGCCCACGTGATTTCCCCTGGGGGCCGACGTGATTTCCCCGTGGGGCCCACGTGATTTCCCCGTGGGGCCCACGTGATTTCCCCGTGGGGCCCACGTGATTTCCCCTGGGGGCCCACGTGATTTCCCCTGGGGGCCCACGTGATTTCCCCTGGGGCCCACGTGATTTCCCCGTGGGGCCCACGTGATTTCCCCGTGGGGCCCACGTGATTTCCCCGTGGGGCCCACGTGATTTCCCCGGGGGCCCACGTGATTTCCCCGTGGGGCCCACGTGATTTCCCCGGGGGCCCACGTGATTTCCCCGTGGGGCCCACGTGATTTCCCCCTGGGGCCCACGTGATTTCCCCGTGGGCCCACGTGATTTCCCCTGGGGCCCACGTGATTTCCCCGGGGGCCCACGTGATTTCCCCTGGGGCCCACGTGATTTCCCCGTGGGG
Source organism: Ovis aries (assembly GCF_016772045.2). Classification (NCBI taxonomy): domain Eukaryota; kingdom Metazoa; phylum Chordata; class Mammalia; order Artiodactyla; family Bovidae; genus Ovis; species Ovis aries. The sequence continues at coordinate 112,931 of NW_024599819.1, read as the reverse complement.
CCCACGTGATTTCCCCGTGGGGCCCACGTGATTTCCCCGTGGGGCCCACGTGATTTCCCCTGGGGGCCACGTGATTTCCCCTGGGGGCCCACGTGATTTCCCCGGGGGCCCACGTGATTTCCCCGGGGGCCCACGTGATTTCCCCGTGGGGCCCACGTGATTTCCCCTGGGGCCCACGTGATTTCCCCGTGGGGCCCACGTGATTTCCCCTGGGGCCCACGTGATTTCCCCTGGGGGCCCACGTGATTTCCCCTGGGGGCCCACGTGATTTCCCCGTGGGGCCCACGTGATTTCCCCGTGGGGCCCACGTGATTTCCCCGTGGGGCCCACGTGATTTCCCCTGGGGGCCCACGTGATTTCCCCGTGGGGCCCACGTGATTTCCCCTGGGGCCCACGTGATTTCCCCGTGGGGCCCACGTGATTTCCCCTGGGGGCCCACGTGATTTCCCCGTGGGGCCCACGTGATTTCCCCTGGGGGCCCACGTGATTTCCCCTGGGGGCCCACGTGATTTCCCCGTGGGGCCCACGTGATTTCCCCGTGGGGCCCACGTGATTTCCCCGTGGGGCCCACGTGATTTCCCCTGGGGCCCACGTGATTTCCCCGTGGGGCCCACGTGATTTCCCCGTGGGCCCACGTGATTTCCCCGTGGGGCCCACGTGATTTCCCCTGGGGCCCACGTGATTTCCCCTGGGGCCCACGTGATTCCCCCGGGGGCCCACGTGATTTCCCCGTGGGGCCCACGTGATTTCCCCGTGGGGCCCACGTGATTTCCCCTGGGGCCCACGTGATTTCCCCGGGGGGCCACGTGATTTCCCCGTGGGGCCCACGTGATTTCCCCTGGGGGCCCACGTGATTTCCCCTGGGGCCCACGTGATTTCCCCGTGGGGCCCACGTGATTTCCCCGTGGGGCCCACGTGATTTCCCCGTGGGGCCCACGTGATTTCCCCGTGGGGCCCACGTGATTTCCCTGGGGCCCACGTGATTTCCCCGTGGGGCCCACGTGATTTCCCCGTGGGGCCCACGTGATTTCCCCTGGGGGCCCACGTGATTTCCCCGTGGGGCCCACGTGATTTCCCCTGGGGCCCACGTGATTTCCCCGTGGGGCCCACGTGATTTCCCCTGGGGGCCCACGTGATTTCCCCGGGGGCCCACGTGATTTCCCCTGGGGGCCCACGTGATTTCCCCGTGGGGCCCACGTGATTTCCCCTGGGGGCCCACGTGATTTCCCCGTGGGGCCCACGTGATTTCCCCGTGGGGCCCACGTGATTTCCCGGGGGGACCCACGTGATTTCCCCGGGGGCCCACGTGATTTCCCCGTGGGCCCACGTGATTTCCCCGGGGGCCCACGTGATTTCCCCGTGGGGCCCACGTGATTTCCCCGTGGGGCCCACGTGATTTCCCCTGGGGCCCACGTGATTTCCCCGTGGGGCCCACGTGATTTCCCCGTGGGGCCCACGTGATTTCCCCGTGGGGCCCACGTGATTTCCCCTGGGGGCCCACGTGATTTCCCCTGGGGCCCACGTGATTTCCCCGTGGGGCCCACGTGATTTCCCCTGGGGGCCCACGTGATTTCCCCGTGGGCCCACGTGATTTCCCCGGGGGCCCACGTGATTTCCCCTGGGGGCCCACGTGATTTCCCGTGGGGCCCACGTGATTTCCCCGTGGGGCCCACGTGATTTCCCCTGGGGGCCCACGTGATTTCCCCGTGGGGCCCACGTGATTTCCCCGTGGGGCCCACGTGATTTCCCCTGGGGCCCACGTGATTTCCCCGTGGGGCCCACGTGATTTCCCCTGGGGGCCCACGTGATTTCCCCGGGGGCCCACGTGATTTCCCCGTGGGGCCCACGTGATTTCCCCGTGGGGCCCACGTGATTTCCCCGTGGGGCCCACGTGATTTCCCCGGGGGGCCCACGTGATTTCCCCTGGGGGCCCACGTGATTTCCCCGGGGGCCCACGTGATTTCCCCTGGGTGCCCACGTGATTTCCCCGTGGGGCCCACGTGATTTCCCCTGGGGGCCCACGTGATTTCCCCGTGGGGCCCACGTGATTTCCCCTGGGGGCCCACGTGATTTCCCCTGGGGGCCCACGTGATTTCCCCTGGGGCCCACGTGATTTCCCGTGGGGCCCACGTGATTTCCCCTGGGGGCCCACGTGATTTCCCCTGGGGCCCACGTGATTTCCCTGGGGGCCCACGTGATTTCCCCTGGGGCCCACGTGATTTCCCCGTGGGGCCCACGTGATTTCCCCGTGGGGCCCACGTGATTTCCCCTGGGGCCCACGTGATTTCCCCGTGGGGCCCACGTGATTTCCCCGTGGGGCCCACGTGATTTCCCCTGGGGGCCCACGTGATTTCCCCTGGGGGCCACGTGATTTCCCCGTGGGGCCCACGTGATTTCCCCGTGGGGCCCACGTGATTTCCCCTGGGGGCCCACGTGATTTCCCCTGGGGGCCCACGTGATTTCCCCTGGGGCCCACGTGATTTCCCCGGGGGCCCACGTGATTTCCCCGGGGGCCCACGTGATTTCCCGTGGGGCCCACGTGATTTCCCCTGGGGCCCACGTGATTTCCCCGGGGGCCCACGTGATTTCCCCTGGGGCCCACGTGATTTCCCCGTGGGGCCCACGTGATTTCCCCTGGGGGCCACGTGATTTCCCCTGGGGCCCACGTGATTTCCCCGTGGGGCCCACGTGATTTCCCCGTGGGGCCCACGTGATTTCCCCGTGGGGCCCACGTGATTTCCCCTTGGGGCCCACGTGATTTCCCCGTGGGGCCCACGTGATTTCCCCGTGGGGCCCACGTGATTTCCCCGTGGGGCCCACGTGATTTCCCCTGGGGCCCACGTGATTTCCCCGTGGGGCCCACGTGATTTCCCCGTGGGGCCCACGTGATTTCCCCTGGGGCCCACGTGATTTCCCCGGGGGGCCCACGTGATTTCCCCGTGGGGCCCACGTGATTTCCCCTGGGGGCCCACGTGATTTCCCCGTGGGCCCACGTGATTTCCCCTGGGGGCCCACGTGATTTCCCCTGGGGGCCCACGTGATTTCCCGTGGGGCCCACGTGATTTCCCCGGGGGCCCACGTGATTTCCCCGGGGGGCCCACGTGATTTCCCCTGGGGGCCCACGTGATTTCCCCGTGGGGCCCACGTGATTTCCCCGGGGGCCCACGTGATTTCCCCGTGGGGCCCACGTGATTTCCCCGTGGGGCCCACGTGATTTCCCCTGGGGGCCCACGTGATTTCCCCTGGGGCCCACGTGATTTCCCCGTGGGGCCCACGTGATTTCCCCGTGGGGCCCACGTGATTTCCCCTGGGGGCCCACGTGATTTCCCCGTGGGGCCCACGTGATTTCCCCGTGGGGCCCACGTGATTTCCCCTGGGGCCCACGTGATTTCCCCTGGGGCCCACGTGATTTCCCCGTGGGGCCCACGTGATTTCCCCGTGGGGCCCACGTGATTTCCCCGTGGGGCCCACGTGATTTCCCCGTGGGGCCCACGTGATTTCCCGGGGGGGCCCACGTGATTTCCCCGTGGGGCCCACGTGATTTCCCCGGGGGCCCACGTGATTTCCCCGGGGGGCCCACGTGATTTCCCCGTGGGGCCCACGTGATTTCCCCGTGGGGCCCACGTGATTTCCCCGTGGGGCCCACGTGATTTCCCCGTGGGGCCCACGTGATTTCCCCTGGGGCCCACGTGATTTCCCCGTGGGGCCCACGTGATTTCCCCGTGGGGCCCACGTGATTTCCCCGTGGGGCCCACGTGATTTCCCCGTGGGGCCCACGTGATTTCCCTGGGGGCCCACGTGATTTCCCCGTGGGGCCCACGTGATTTCCCTGGGGGCCACGTGATTTCCCCTGGGGCCCACGTGATTTCCCCCTGGGGGCCCACGTGATTTCCCCGGGGGCCCACGTGATTTCCCCTGTGGGCCCACGTGATTTCCCCTGGGGCCCACGTGATTTCCCCGTGGGGCCCACGTGATTTCCCCGTGGGGCCCACGTGATTTCCCCGTGGGGCCCACGTGATTTCCCCTGGGGGCCCACGTGATTTCCCCTGGGGGCCCACGTGATTTCCCGTGGGGCCCACGTGATTTCCCTGGGGGCCCACGTGATTTCCCCTGGGGGCCCACGTGATTTCCCCGTGGGGCCCACGTGATTTCCCTGGGGCCCACGTGATTTCCCGGGGGCCCACGTGATTTCCCGTGGGGCCCACGTGATTTCCCCGTGGGCCCACGTGATTTCCCCGTGGGGCCCACGTGATTTCCCCGTGGGGCCCACGTGATTTCCCCTGGGGCCCACGTGATTTCCCCTGGGGCCCACGTGATTTCCCTGGGGCCCACGTGATTTCCCGTGGCCGTGGGGGCCCACGTGATTTTCCCGTGGGGCCCACGTGATTTCCCCTGGGGGCCCACGTGATTTCCCCTGGGGGCCAACGTGATTTCCCCGTATGGCCCACGTGATTTCCCCGTGGGGCCCACGTGATTTCCCCTGGGGGTCCACGTGATTTCCCCGTGGGGCCCACGTGATTTCCTCTGGGGGCCCACGTGATTTCCCTGTGGGGCCCACGTGATTTCCCGTGGGGCCCACGTGATTTCCCCGGGGGGCCCACGTGATTTCCCCGTGGGGCCCACGTGATTTCCCCGTGGGGCCCACGTGATTTCCCCTGGGGGCCCACGTGATTTCCCTGGGGGCCCACGTGATTTCCCCGTGGGGCCCACGTGATTTCCCCTGGGGGCCCACGTGATTTCCCGTGGGGCCCACGTGATTTCCCCTGGGGTCCCACGTGATTTCCCTGGGGGGCCCACGTGATTTCCCCGTGGGGCCCACGTGATTTCCCCTGGGGGCCCACGTGATTTCCCCGTGGGGCCCACGTGATTTCCCGTGGGGCCCACGTGATTTCCCCGTGGGGCCCACGTGATTTCCCCGTGGGCCCACGTGATTTCCCCTGGGGCCCACGTGATTTCCCCGTGGGGCCCACGTGATTCCCCGTGGGGCCCACGTGATTTCCCCTGGGGGCCCCCGTGATTTCCCCTTGGGGGCCCCACGTGATTTCCCCGTGGGGCCCACGTGATTTCCCGTGGGGCGCACACGTGATTTCCCCTGGGGGCCACGTGATTCCCGTGGGGCCCACGTGATTTTCCTGGGGCCCACGTGATTTCCCCAA
>NW_024599819.1:0-107275 GCF_016772045.2 Ovis aries | reverse complement strand
GGCCCAGTGATTTCCGTGGGGGCCACGTGTTTTCCCCGTGGGGCCCACGTGATTTCCCCGTGGGGCCCACGTGATTTCCCCTGGGGGCACGTGATTTCCCTGGGGGCCCACGTGATTTCCCGTGGGGCCCACGTGATTTCCCCGTGGGGCCCACGTGATTTCCCGTGGGGCCCACGTGATTTCCCGTGGGGCCCACGTGATTTCCCCGTGGGGCCCACGTGATTTCCCCGTGGGGCCCACGTGATTTCCGGGTGGGGCCCACGTGATTTCCCCGTGGGGCCCACGTGATTTCCGGGTGGGGCCCACGTGATTTCCCCTGGGGGCCCACGTGATTTCCCGTTGGGGCCCACGTGATTTCCCCGTGGGGCCCACGTGATTTCCGGGTGGGTCCCACGTGATTTCCCCGTGGGGCCCACGTGATTTCCCCGTGGGGCCCACGTGATTTCCCCGTGGGGCCCACGTGATTTCCCCTGGGGGCCCACGTGATTCCCCGTGGGGCCCACGTGATTTCCCCTGGGGGCCCACGTGATTTCCCCTGGGGGCCCACGTGATTTCCCCGTGGGGCCCACGTGATTTCCTCTGGGGGCCCACGTGATTACCCGTGGGGCCCACGTGATTTCCGGGTGGGGCCCACGTGATTTCCCCGTGGGGCCCACGTGATTTCCCCGTGGGGCCCACGTGATTTCCCTGTGGGGCCCCCGTGATTCCCCGGGGGCCCACGTGATTTCCCCGTGGGGCCCACGTGATTTCCCCGTGGGCCCACGTGATTTCCGGTGGGGCCCACGTGATTCCCCGTGGGGCCCACGTGATTTCCCCTGGGGGCCCACGTGATTTCCCCGTGGGGCCCACGTGATTTCCCCTGGGGGCCCACGTGATTTCCCGGTGGGGCCCACGTGATTTCCCCTGGGGACCCACGTGATTTCCCTGTGGGGCCCACGTGATTTCCCCGTGGGGCCCACGTGATTTCCCCTGGGGCCCACGTGATTTCCCCGTGGGCCCACGTGATTTCCCGGGTGGGCCCACGTGATTTCCCGTGGGGCCACGTGATTTCCCCGTGGGGCCCACGTGATTTCCCGTGGGGGCCACGTGATTTCCCCGTGGGGCCCACGTGATTTCCCCGTGGGCCCACGTGATTTCCCCTGGGCCCACGTGATTTCCGTGGGGCCCACGTGATTTCCGGGGCCCACGTGATTTCCCCGTGGGCCCACGTGATTTCCCGTGGGGCCCACGTGATTTCCCGTGGGGCCCACGTGATTTCCCCGTGGGGCCCACGTGATTTCCCCGTGGGGCCCACGTGATTTCCCCTGGGGTCCCACGTGATTTCCCCTGGGGGCCCACGTGATTTCCCATGGGGGCCCACGTGATTTCCCGGTGGGGCCCACGTGATTTCCCCTGGGGGCCCACGTGATTTCCCCGTGGGGCCCACGTGATTTCCCCGTGGGTCCCACGTGATTTTCCCTGGGTGCCGACGTGATTTCCCAGTGGAGCCCACGTGATTTCCCCGTGGGGCCCACGTGATTTCCCTGTGGGCCCACGTGATTTCCCCGTGGGGCCCACGTGATTTCCCGTGGGGCCCACGTGATTTCCCCGTGGGGCCCACGTGATTTCCCCGTGGGGCCCACGTGATTTCCCCTGGGGCCACGTGATTTCCCCTGGGCCCACGTGATTTCCCCGTGGGGCCCACGTGATTTCCCCTGGGGTCCCACGTGATTTCCCGTGGGGCCACGTGATTTCCCCGGGGGCCCACGTGATTTCCCCTGGGGCCCACGTGATTTCCCCTGGGGGCCCACGTGATTTCCCCGTGGGGCCCACGTGATTTCCCCTGGGGCCCACGTGATTTCCCCTGGGGTCCCACGTGATTTCCCCGTGGGGCCCACGTGATTTCCCCGTGGGGCCCACGTGATTTCCCCGTGGGCCCACGTGATTTCCCCGTGGGGCCCACGTGATTTCCCCTGGGGCCCACGTGATTTCCCCTGGCGGCCCACGTGATTTCCCCGTGGGGCCCACGTGATTTCCCCTGGGGCCCACGTGATTTCCCCGTGGGGGCCACGTGATTTCCCCTGGGGGCCCACGTGATTTCCCCGTGGGGCCCACGTGATTTCCCCTGGGGGCCCACGTGATTTCCCCGGGGGGCCCACGTGATTTCCCCGTGGGGCCCACGTGATTTCCCCGTGGGCCCACGTGATTTCCCCGTGGGGCCCACGTGATTTCCCCGTGGGGCCCACGTGATTTCCCTGGGGGCCCACGTGATTTCCCCTAGGGGCCTACGTGATTTCCCGTGGGGGCCCACGTGATTTCCCCTGGGTGCCCACGTGATTTCCCCGTGGGGCCCACGTGATTTCCCCTGGGAGCCCACGTGATTTCCCCGTGGGGCCCACGTGATTTCCCCTGGGTGCCCACGTGATTTCCCCGTGGGGCCCACGTGATTTCCCCGTGGGGCCCACGTGATTTCCCTGGGGCCCACGTGATTTCCCCGTGGGGCCCACGTGATTTCCCCGTGGGGCCCACGTGATTTCCCCGGGGCCCACGTGATTTCCCCGTGGGCCCACGTGATTTCCCCGTGGGGCCCACGTGATTTCCCCTGGGTGCCCACGTGATTTCCCCGTGGGGCCCACGTGATTTCCCCGTGGGGCCCACGTGATTTCCCCGTGGGGCCCACGTGATTTCCCCTGGGGGCCCACGTGATTTCCCCGTGGGGCCCACGTGATTTCCCCGTGGGGCCCACGTGATTTCCCCTGGGGCCCACGTGATTTCCCCTGGGGCCCACGTGATTTCCCCGTGGGGCCCATGTGATTTCCCCTGGGGCCCACGTGATTTCCCCGTGGGGTCCACGGCATTTCTCCGTGGGTCCCACGTGATTTCCCCTGGGCGCCCACGTGATTTCCCCGTAGGGCCCACGTGATTTCCCCGTGGGGCCCCCGTGATTTCCCCGTGGGCCCACGTGATTTCCCCTGGAGGCCCACGTGATTTCCCCTGGGGGCCCACGTGATTTCCCCGTGGGGCCCACCTGATTTCCCGGGGGCCCACGTGATTTCCCCGTGGGGCCCACGTGATTTCCCCTGGGCCCACGTGATTTCCCCTGGGGCCCACGTGATTTCCCCGTGGGCCCACGTGATTTCCCCTGGGGCCCACGTGATTTCCCCTGGGGCCCACGTGATTTCCCCGGGGGCCCACGTGATTTCCCCTGGGGCCCACGTGATTTCCCCTGGGGCCCACGTGATTTCCCCGTGGGGCCCACGTGATTTCCCCTGGGGCCCACGTGATTTCCCCGTGGGGTCCACGTGATTTCCCCGTGGGGCCCACGTGATTTCCCCTGGGGGCCCACGTGATTTCCCCTGGGGCCCACGTGATTTCCCCGTGGGCCCACGTGATTTCCCCTGGGGCCCACGTGATTTCCCCTGGGGCCCACGTGATTTCCCCTGGGGCCCACGTGATTTCCCCTGGGGCCCACGTGATTTCCCCTGGGGCCCACGTGATTTCCCCTGGGGGCCACGTGATTTCCCCGTGGGGCCCACGTGATTTCCCCTGGGTGCCCACGTGATTTCCCCTGGGCCCACGTGATTTCCCCATGGGGCCCACGTGATTTCCCCTGGGGACCACGTGATTTCCCCTGGGGCCCACGTGATTTCCCCTGGGGCCCACGTGATTTCCCCTGGGGCCCACGTGATTTCCCCTGGGGGCCCACGTGATTTCCCCTGGGAGTCCACGTGATTTCCCCGTGGGGCCCACGTGATTTCCCCGTGGGGCCCACGTGATTTCCCCTGGGGCCCACGTGATTTCCCCTGGGTGCCCACGTGATTTCCCCTGGGGGCCCACGTGATTTCCCCTGGGAGCCCACGTGATTTCCCCGTGGGGCCCACGTGATTTCCCCGTGGGGCCCACGTGATTTCCCCTGGGAGCCCACGTGATTTCCCCGTGGGGCCCACGTGATTTCCACTCGGGGACCACGTGATTTCCCCTGGGGGCCCACGTGATTTCCCCGTGGGCCCACGTGATTTCCCCTGGGGCCCACGTGATTTCCCCTGGGGGCCCACGTGATTTCCCCTGGGGGCCCACGTGATTTCCCCTGGGGCCCACGTGATTTCCCCGTGGGGCCCACGTGATTTCCCCGTGGGGCCCACGTGATTTCCCCTGGGGGCCCACGTGATTTCCCCTGGGGCCCACGTGATTTCCCCTGGGGCCCACGTGATTTCCCCTGGGGCCCACGTGATTTCCCCTGGGGGCCCACGTGATTTCCCCGTGGGCCCACGTGATTTCCCCTGGGTGCCCACGTGATTTCCCCGTGGGCCCACGTGATTTCCCCGTGGGCCCACGTGATTTCCCCGTGGGGCCCACGTGATTTCCCCTGGGGGCCCACGTGATTTCCCCTCGGGGCCCACGTGATTTCCCCGTGGGGCCCACGTGATTTCCCCGTGGGGCCCACGTGATTTCCCCATGGGGCCCACGTGATTTCCCCTGGGGCCCACGTGATTTCCCCTGGGGCCCACGTGATTTCCCCTGGGGGCCCACGTGATTTCCCCTGGGGGCCCACGTGATTTCCCCTGGGGGCCCACGTGATTTCCCCGTGGGGCCCACGTGATTTCCCCTGGGGGCCCGCGTGATTTCCCCTGTGGGCCCACGTGATTTCCCCTGGGGGCCCACGTGATTTCCCCTGGGGGCCCACGTGATTTCCCCTGGGGGCCCACGTGATTTCCCCGTGGGGCCCACGTGATTTCCCCGTGGGGCCCACGTGATTTCCCCTGGGGCCCACGTGATTTCCCCTGGGGCCCACGTGATTTCCCCGTGGGGCCCACGTGATTTCCCCGTGGGGCCCACGTGATTTCCCCTGGGGGCCCACGTGATTTCCCCGTGGGCCCACGTGATTTCCCCGTGGGGCCCACGTGATTTCCCCGTGGGCCCACGTGATTTCCCCGTGGGGCCCACGTGATTTCCCCTGGGGCCCACGTGATTTCCCCGTGGGGCCCACGTGATTTCCCCGTGGGGCCCACGTGATTTCCCCTGGGGGCCCACGTGATTTCCCCTGGGGGCCCACGTGATTTCCCCGTGGGGCCCACGTGATTTCCCCTGGGGCCCACGTGATTTCCCCGTGGGGCCCACGTGATTTCCCCGTGGGGCCCACGTGATTTCCCCTGGGGCCCACGTGATTTCCCCGTGGGGCCCACGTGATTTCCCCGTGGGGCCCACGTGATTTCCCCTGGGGGCCCACGTGATTTCCCCGTGGGGCCCACGTGATTTCCCCTGGGGCCCACGTGATTTCCCCTGGGGGCCCACGTGATTTCCCCTTGGGGCCCACGTGATTTCCCCTGGGGGCCACGTGATTTCCCCTGGGGGCCCACGTGATTTCCCCGTGGGGCCCACGTGATTTCCCCTGGGGGCCACGTGATTTCCCCGTGGGGCCCACGTGATTTCCCCTGGGGCCCACGTGATTTCCCCTGGGGCCCACGTGATTTCCCCTGGGGCCCACGTGATTTCCCCTGGGGCCCACGTGATTTCCCCGTGGGTCCATGTGATTTCCCCTGGGGCCCACGTGATTTCCCCTGGGGACCCACGTGATTTCCCCGTGGGGCCCACGTGATTTCCCCGGGGGCCCACGTGATTTCCCCGTGGGCCCACGTGATTTCCCCTGGGGCCCACGTGATTTCCCCTGGGGGCCACGTGATTTCCCCTGGGTGCCCACGTGATTTCCCCTGGGGGCCCACGTGATTTCCCCGTGGGGCCCACGTGATTTCCCCGTGGGGCCCACGTGCTTTCCCCTGGGGCCCACGTGATTTCCCCTGAGGGCCCACGTGATTTCCCCTGGAGGCCCACGTGATTTCCCCTGGGCGCCCACGTGATTTCCCCTGGGGGCCCACGTGATTTCCCCTGCGGGCCCACGTGCTTTCCCCGTGGGGCCCACGTGATTTCCCCTGGGGGCCCACGTGATTTCCCCGTGGGCCCACGTGATTTCCCCTGGGGGCCCACGTGATTTCCCCTGGGGCCCACGTGATTTCCCCGTGGGGCCCACGTGATTTCCCCGTGGGGCCCACGTGATTTCCCCTGGGGGCCCACGTGATTTCCCCGTGGGGCCCACGTGATTTCCCCTGGGGGCCCACGTGATTTCCCCTGGGGGCCCACGTGATTTCCCCGTGGGGCCCACGTGATTTCCCCGTGGGCCCACGTGATTTCCCCTGGGGGCCCACGTGATTTCCCCGTGGGGCCCACGTGATTTCCCCGTGGGGCCCACGTGATTTCCCCGTGGGGCCCACGTGATTTCCCCTGGGGCCCACGTGATTTCCCCTGGGGGCCCACGTGATTTCCCCTGGGGCCCACGTGATTTCCCCGTGGGCCCACGTGATTTCCCCTGGGGCCCACGTTATTTCCCCTGGGGCCCACGTGATTTCCCCGGGGGCCCACGTGATTTCCCCGTGGGCCCACGTGATTTCCCCTGGGGGCCCACGTGATTTCCCCGTGGGGCCCACGTGATTTCCCCTGGGGGCCCACGTGATTTCCCCGTGGGGCCCACGTGATTTCCCCCGTGGGGCCCACGTGATTTTCCCTGGGGGCCCACGTGATTTCCCCGTGGGGCCCACGTGATTTCCCCGTGGGGCCCACGTGATTTCCCCTGGGGGCCACGTGATTTCCCCTGGGGGCCCACGTGATTTCCCCTGGGGCCCACGTGATTTCCCCTGGGGGCCCACGTGATTTCCCCTGGGGCCCACGTGATTTCCCCGTGGGCCCACGTGATTTCCCCTGGGGGCCACGTGATTTCCCCTGGGGCCCACGTGATTTCCCCTGGGGCCCACGTGATTTCCCCGTGGGGCCCACGTGATTTCCCCGTGGGGCCCACGTGATTTCCCCTGGGGGCCCACGTGATTTCCCCTGGGGGCCCACGTGATTTCCCCGTGGGGCCCACGTGATTTCCCCTGGGGGCCCACGTGATTTCCCCTGGGGGCCACGTGATTTCCCCGTGGGGCCCACGTGATTTCCCCTGGGGGCCCACGTGATTTCCCCGTGGGGCCCACGTGATTTCCCCGTGGGGCCCACGTGATTTCCCCTGGGGGCCCACGTGATTTCCCCTGGGCCCACGTGATTTCCCCTGGGGCCCACGTGATTTCCCCGTGGGGCCCACGTGATTTCCCCTGGGGGCCCACGTGATTTCCCCGTGGGGCCCACGTGATTTCCCCGTGGGGCCCACGTGATTTCCCCGTGGGGCCCACGTGATTTCCCCTGGGGCCCACGTGATTTCCCCTGGGGCCCACGTGATTTCCCCTGGGGGCCACGTGATTTCCCCTGGGGGCCCACGTGATTTCCCCTGGGGGCCCACGTGATTTCCCCTGGGTGCCCACGTGATTTCCCCGTGGGGCCCACGTGATTTCCCCGTGGGGCCCACGTGATTTCCCCGTGGGCCCACGTGATTTCCCCTGGGGGCCCACGTGATTTCCGCATGGGGCCCACGTGTTTTCCCCGTGGGGCCCACGTGATTTCCCATGGAGACCACGTGATTTCCCCGTGGGGCCCACGTGATTTCCTCTGGGGCCCACGTGATTTCCCCGTGGGGCCCACGTGATTTCCCCGTGGGGCCCACGTGATTTCCCCTGGGGGCCCACGTGATTTCCCCGTGGGGCCCACGTGATTTCCCCGTGGGGCCCACGTGATTTCCCCTGGGGCCCACGTGATTTCCCCTGGGGGCCCACGTGATTTCCCCTGGGGCCCACGTGATTTCCCCGTGGGGCCCACGTGATTTCCCCTGGGGGCCCACGTGATTTCCCCGTGGGGCCCACGTGATTTCCCCTGGGGGCCCACGTGATTTCCCCTGGGGTCCCACGTGATTTCCCCTGGGGTCCCACGTGATTTCCCCGTGGGGCCCACGTGATTTCCCCGTGGGGCCCACGTGATTTCCCCTGGGGGCCGACGTGATTTCCCCTGGGGCCCACGTGATTTCCCCTGGGGGCCCACGTGATTTCCCCGTGGGGCCCACGTGATTTCCCCGTGGGCCCACGTGATTTCCCCTGGGGGCCCACGTGATTTCCCCTTGGGGCCCACGTGATTTCCCATGGGTGCCCACGTGATTTCCCCTTGGGGCCCACGTGATTTCCCCTTGGGGCCCACGTGATTTCCCCTGGGGGCCCACGTGATTTCCCCGTGGGGCCCACGTGATTTCCCCTGGGGCCCACGTGATTTCCCCGTGGGGCCCACGTGATTTCCCCTGGGGGCCCACGTGATTTCCCCGTGGGGCCCACGTGATTTCCCCTGGGGCCCACGTGATTTCCCCTGGGGCCCACGTGATTTCCCCTGGGGCCCACGTGATTTCCCCGTGGGGCCCACGTGATTTCCCCTGGGGCCCACGTGATTTCCCCTGGGGCCCACGTGATTTCCCCTGGGGCCCACGTGATTTCCCCTGGGGCCCACGTGATTTCCCCGTGGGGCCCACGTGATTTCCCCTGGGGCCCACGTGATTTCCCCTGGGGCCCACGTGATTTCCCCTGGGGCCCACGTGATTTCCCCTGGGGCCCACGTGATTTCCCCTGGGGCCCTCGTGATTTCCCCTGGGGCCCACGTGATTTCCCCTGGGGGCCCACGTGATTTCCCCTGGGGCCCACGTGATTTCCCCTGGGGGCCCACGTGATTTCCCCTGGGGCCCACGTGATTTCCCCTGGGGCCCACGTGATTTCCCCTGGGGCCCACGTGATTTCCCCTGGGGCCCACGTGATTTCCCCTGGGGGCCCACGTGATTTCCCCTGGGGCCCACGTGATTTCCCCGTGGGGCCCACGTGATTTCCCCGTGGGGCCCACGTGATTTCCCCTGGGGGCCCACGTGATTTCCCCTGGGGGCCCACGTGATTTCCCCTGGGGGCCCACGTGATTTCCCCTGGGGGCCCACGTGATTTCCCCGTGGGGCCCACGTGATTTCCCCTGGGGCCCACGTGATTTCCCCGTGGGGCCCACGTGATTTCCCCTGGGGCCCACCTGATTTCCCCTGGGTGCCCACGTGATTTCCCCTGGGGGCCCACGTGATTTCCCCTGGGGGCCCACGTGATTTCCCCTATGTGCCCACGTGATTTCCCGTGGGGACCACGTGATTTCCCCGTGGGGCCCACGTGATTTCCCCTGGGGGCCCACGTGATTTCACCCTGGGGCCCACGTGATTTCCCCGTGGGGCCCACGTGATTTCCCCTGGGTGCCCACGTGATTTCCCCTGGGTGCCCACGTGATTTCCCCTGGGGGCCCACGTGATTTCCCCTGGGTGCCCACGTGATTTCCCCTGGGGGCCCACGTGATTTCCCCGTGGGGCCCACGTGATTTCCCCTTGGGGCCCACGTGATTTCCCCTGGGTGCCCACGTGATTTCCCCTGGGGCCCACGTGATTTCCCCTGGGGCCCACGTGATTTCCCCTGGGGCCCACGTGATTTCCCCTGGGGCCCACGTGATTTCCCCGTGGGCCCACGTGATTTCCCCTGGGGCCCACGTGATTTCCCCTGGGGCCCACGTGATTTCCCCTGGGGCCCACGTTATTTCCCCGTGGGCCCACGTGATTTCCCCTGGGGCCCACGTGATTTCCCCGTGGGGCCCACGTGATTTCCCCTGGGGGCCCACGTGATTTCCCCTGGGGCCCACGTGATTTCCCCTGGGGGCCCACGTGATTTCCCCTGGGGCCCACGTGATTTCCCCGTGGGGCCCACGTGATTTCCCCGTGGGGCCCACGTGATTTCCCCTGGGGCCCACGTGATTTCCCCTGGGGCCCACGTGATTTCCCCGTGGGGCCCACGTGATTTCCCCGGGGGCCCACGTGATTTCCCCTGGGGGCCCACGTGATTTCCCCGTGGGGCCCACGTGATTTCCCCTGGGAGCCCACGTGATTTCCCCTGGGGGCCCACGTGATTTCCCCTGGGGCCCACGTGATTTCCCCTGAGGGCCCACGTGATTTCCCATGGGGGCCCACGTGATTTCCCCGTGGGGCCCACGTGATTTCCCCTGGGGCCCACGTGATTTCCCCGTGGGGCCCACGTGATTTCCCCTGGGGGCCCACGTGATTTCCCCGTGGGGCCCACGTGATTTCCCCTGGGGCCCACGTGATTTCCCCGTGGGGCCCACGTGATTTCCCCTGGGGGCCCACGTGATTTCCCCGTGGGGCCCACGTGATTTCCCCTGGGGCCCACGTGATTTCCCCGTGGGGCCCACGTGATTTCCCCTTGGGGCCCACGTGATTTCCCCTGGGGCCCACGTGATTTCCCCTGGGGGCCACGTGATTTCCCCTGGGGCCCACGTGATTTCCCCGTGGGGCCCACGTGATTTCCCCGTGGGGCCCACGTGATTTCCCCTGGGGCCCACGTGATTTCCCCTGGGGGCCCACGTGATTTCCCCGGGGGGCCCACGTGATTTCCCCTGGGGGCCCACGTGATTTCCCCTGGGGCCCACGTGATTTCCCCTGGGGGCCCACGTGATTTCCCCTGGGGCCCACGTGATTTCCCCTGGGGGCCCACGTGATTTCCCCGTGGGGCCCACGTGATTTCCCCTGGGGGCCCACGTGATTTCCCCTGGGGCCCACGTGATTTCCCCGTGGGGCCCACGTGATTTCCCCTGGGGGCCCACGTGATTTCCCCTGGGGGCCCACGTGATTTCCCCTGGGGCCCACGTGATTTCCCCTGGGGCCCACGTGATTTCCCCGTGGGGCCCACGTGATTTCCCCTGGGGGCCCACGTGATTTCCCCTGGGGCCCACGTGATTTCCCCTGGGGCCCACGTGATTTCCCCGTGGGGCCCACGTGATTTCCCCTGGGGGCCCACGTGATTTCCCCGTGGGGCCCACGTGATTTCCCCTGGGGCCCACGTGATTTCCCCTGGGGGCCCACGTGATTTCCCCGTGGGGCCCACGTGATTTCCCCGGGGGCCCACGTGTTTTCCCCTGGGGCCCACGTGATTTCCCCTGGGGCCCACGTGATTTCCCCTGGGGCCCACGTGATTTCCCCTGGGGCCCACGTGATTTCCCCTGGGGCCCACGTGATTTCCCCTGGGGCCCACGTGATTTCCCCTGGGGCCCACGTGATTTCCCCTGGGGGCCCACGTGATTTCCCCGTGGGCCCACGTGATTTCCCCGTGGGGCCCACGTGATTTCCCCCTGGGGCCCACGTGATTTCCCCGTGGGGCCCACGTGATTTCCCCTGGGGGCCCACGTGATTTCCCCTGGGGTCCCACGTGATTTCCCCTGGGGGCCCACGTGATTTCCCCGGGGGCCCACGTGATTTCCCCGTGGGGCCCACGTGATTTCCCCGTGGGGCCCACGTGATTTCCCCTGGGGCCCACGTGATTTCCCCTGGGGGCCCACGTGATTTCCCCGTGGGGCCCACGTGATTTCCCCGGGGGCCCACGTGATTTCCCCTGGGGCCCACGTGATTTCCCCGTGGGGCCCACGTGATTTCCCCTGGGGGCCCACGTGATTTCCCCGTGGGGCCCACGTGATTTCCCCGTGGGGCCCACGTGATTTCCCCTGGGGCCCACGTGATTTCCCCCGGGGGCCCACGTGATTTCCCCGTGGGGCCCACGTGATTTCCCCGTGGGGCCCACGTGATTTCCCCTGGGGGCCACGTGATTTCCCCTGGGGGCCACGTGATTTCCCCGTGGGGCCCACGTGATTTCCCCTGGGTGCCCACGTGATTTCCCCTGGGGGCCCACGTGATTTCCCCTGGGGGCCTCGTGATTTCCCCGTGGGGCCCACGTGATTTCCCCTGGGTGCCCACGTGATTTCCCCTGGCTGCCCACGTGATTTCCCCGTGGGGCCCACGTGATTTCCCCTGGGGGCCCACGTGATTTCCCCGTGGGGCCCACGTGATTTCCCCTGGGGGCCCACGTGATTTCCCCTGGGGGCCCACGTGATTTCCCCTGGGGCCCACGTGATTTCCCCTGGGGCCCACGTGATTTCCCCTGGGGCCCACGGGATTTCCCCTGGGGCCCACGTGATTTCCCCTTGGGGCCCACGTGATTTCCCCTGGGGCCCACGTGATTTCCCCTGGGGCCCACGTGATTTCCCCTGGGGGCCCACGTGATTTCCCCGTGGGGCCCACGTGATTTCCCCGTGGGGCCCACGTGATTTCCCCGTGGGGCCCACGTGATTTCCCCGTGGGGCCCACGTGATTTCCCCGGGGCCCACGTGATTTCCCCGTGGGGCCCACGTGATTTCCCCTGGGGCCCACGTGATTTCCCCGTGGGGCCCACGTGATTTCCCCTGGGGCCCACGTGATTTCCCCTGGGGCCCACGTGATTTCCCCGTGGGGCCCACGTGATTTCCCCGTGGGGCCCACGTGATTTCCCCGTGGGGCCCACGTGATTTCCCCTGGGGGCCCACGTGATTTCCCCTGGGGCCCACGTGATTTCCCCTGGGGGCCCACGTGATTTCCCCTTGGGCCCACGTGATTTCCCCTGGGGGCCCACGTGATTTCCCCGTGGGGCCCACGTGATTTCCCCGTGAGCCCCTCGTGATTTCCCCTGGGGCCCACGTGATTTCCCCTGGGGCCCACGTGATTTCCCCGTGGGGCCCACGTGATTTCCCCTGGGGGCCCACGTGATTTCCCCTGGGGGCCCACGTGATTTCCCCTGGGGCCCACGTGATTTCCCCTGGGGGCCCACGTGATTTCCCCTGGGGCCCACGTGATTTCCCCTTGGGGCCCACGTGATTTCCCCTGGGGCCCACGTGATTTCCCCGTGGGGCCCACGTGATTTCCCCTGGGGGCCCACGTGATTTCCCCTAGGGCCCACGTGATTTCCCCTGGGGTCCACGTGATTTCCCCTGGGGGCCCACGTGATTTCCCCTGGGGGCCCACGTGATTTCCCCTGGGGGCCCACGTGATTTCCCCTGGGGGCCCACGTGATTTCCCCTGGGGCCCACGTGATTTCCCCTGGGGCCCACGTGATTTCCCCTGGGAGCCCACGTGATTTCCCCTGGGGGTCCACGTGATTTCCCCGTGGGGCCCACGTGATTTCCCCTGGGGCCCACGTGATTTCCCCGTGGGGCCCACGTGATTTCCCCTGGGGGCCCACGTGATTTCCCCTGGGGGCCACGTGATTTCCCCTGGGGGCCCACGTGATTTCCCCGTGGGGCCCACGTGATTTCCCCGTGGGGCCCACGTGATTTCCCCTGGGGCCCACGTGATTTCCCCTGGGGGCCCACGTGATTTCCCCTGGGGGCCCACGTGATTTCCCCTGGGGCCCACGTGATTTCCCCTGGGGGCCCACGTGATTTCCCCGTGGGGCCCACGTGATTTCCCCTGGGGGCCCACGTGATTTCCCCTGGGGCCCACGTGATTTCCCCTGGGGCCCACGTGATTTCCCCGTGGGGCCCACGTGATTTCCCCGTGGGGCCCACGTGATTTCCCCTGGGGGCCCACGTGATTTCCCCTGGGGGCCCACGTGATTTCCCCTGGGGCCCACGTGATTTCCCCTGGGGGCCCACGTGATTTCCCCTGGGGGCCACGTGATTTCCCCTGGGGGCCACGTGATTTCCCCTGGGGGCCCACGTGATTTCCCCTGGGGCCCACGTGATTTCCCCGTGGGGCCCACGTGATTTCCCCTATGTGCCCACGTGATTTCCCGTGGGGACCACGTGATTTCCCCGTGGGGCCCACGTGATTTCAACTGGGGCCCACGTGATTTCCCCTGGGGGCCACGTGATTTCCCCGTGGGGCCCACGTGATTTCCCCGTGGGGCCCACGTGATTTCCCTTGGGGGCCACGTGATTTCCCCGTGGGGCCCACGTGATTTCCCCTGGGGGCCACGTGATTTCCCCTGGGTGCCCACGTGATTTCCCCGTGGGGCCCACGTGATTTCCCCTGGGTGCCCACGTGATTTCCCCTGGGTGCCCACGTGATTTCCCCGTGGGGCCCACGTGATTTCCCCGTGGGGCCCACGTGATTTCCCCGTGGGGCCCACGTGATTTCCCCTGGGGGCCACGTGATTTCCCCTGGGGTCCACGTGATTTCCCCGTGGGGCCCACGTGATTTCCCCTGGGGGCCCACGTGATTTCCCCTGGGGCCCACGTGATTTCCCCTGGGGGCCCACGTGATTTCCCCTGGGGGCCCACGTGATTTCCCCGTGGGGCCCACGTGATTTCCCCTGGGGGCCCACGTGATTTCCCCTGGGGCCCACGTGATTTCCCCGTGGGGCCCACGTGATTTCCCCTGGGGTGATTTCCCTGGGGCCCACGTGATTTCCCCTGGGTGCCCACGTGATTTCCCCGTGGGGCCCACGTGATTTCCCCTGGGGGCCCACGTGATTTCCCCGTGGGGCCCACGTGATTTCCCCGTGGGCCCACGTGATTTCCCCGTGGGGCCCACGTGATTTCCCCTGGGAGCCCACGTGATTTCCCCGTGGGGCCCACGTGATTTCCCCTGGGGACCCACGTGATTTCCCATGGGTGCCCACGTGATTTCCCAGTGGGGCCCACGTGATTTCCCCTGGGGGCCCACGTGATTTCCCCTGGGGCCCACGTGATTTCCCCTGGGGGCCCACGTGATTTCCCCGTGGGGCCCACGTGATTTCCCCGTGGGGCCCACGTGATTTCCCCGTGGGGCCCACGTGATTTCCCCTGGGGGCCCACGTGATTTCCCCTGGGGCCCACGTGATTTCCCCGTGGGGCCCACGTGATTTCCCCGTGGGGCCCACGTGATTTCCCCTGGGGCCCACGTGATTTCCCCTGGGGCCCACGTGATTTCCCCTGGGGCCCACGTGTTTTCCCCTGGGGCCCACGTGATTTCCCCTGGGGGCCCACGTGATTTCCCCTGGGGGCCCACGTGATTTCCCCTGGGGCCCACGTGATTTCCCCGTGGGGCCCACGTGATTTCCCCTGGGGGCCCACGTGATTTCCCCTGGGGCCCACGTGATTTCCCCTGGGGCCCACGTGATTTCCCCTGGGGGCCCACGTGATTTCCCCTGGGGGCCCACGTGATTTCCCCTGGGGGCCCACGTGATTTCCCCTGGGGCCCACGTGATTTCCCCTGGGGGCCACGTGATTTCCCGTGGGGCCCACGTGATTTCCCCGTGGGGCCCACGTGATTTCCCCGGGGGCCCACGTGATTTCCCCGTGGGGCCCACGTGATTTCCCCTGGGGCCCACGTGATTTCCCCTGGGGGCCCACGTGATTTCCCCTGGGGACCCACGTGATTTCCCCGTGGGGCCCACGCGATGTCCCCTGGCGACCCACGTGATTTCCCCGTGGGCCCACGTGATTTCCCCGTGGGGCCCACGTGATTTCCCCTGGGGGCTCACGTGATTTCCCCGTGGGGCCCACGTGATTTCCCCTGGGGGCCCACGTGATTTCCCCTGGGGGCCCACTTGTTTTCCCCGTGGGGCCCACGTGATTTCCCCTGGGGCCCACGTGATTTCCCCGTGGGGCCCACGTGATTTCCCCTGGGGGCCCACGTGATTTCCCCTGGGTGCCCACGTGATTTCCCCTGGGGGCCCACGTGATTTCCCCGTGGGGCCCACGTGATTTCCCCTGGGTGCCCACGTGATTTCCCCGTGGGGCCCACGTGATTTCCCCTGGGTGCCCACGTGATTTCCCCGTGGGGCCCACGTGATTTCCCCTGGGGGCCCACGTGATTTCCCCGTGGGCACGTGATTTCCCCTGGGGCCCACGTGATTTCCCCTGGGGCCCACGTGATTTCCCCTGGGGCCCACGTGATTTCCCCTGGGGCCCACGTGATTTCCCCTGGGGCCCACGTGATTTCCCCTGGGGCCCACGTGATTTCCCCGTGGGGCCCACGTGATTTCCCCGTGGGGCCCACGTGATTTCCCCTGGGTGCCCACGTGATTTCCCCTGGGGGCCCACGTGATTTCCCCTGGGGGCCCACGTGATTTCCCCTGGGGGCCCACGTGATTTCCCCGTGGGGCCCACGTGATTTCCCCTGGGGGCCCACGTGATTTCCCCTGGGGCCCACGTGATTTCCCCTGGGTGCCCACGTGATTTCCCCTGGGTGCCCACGTGATTTCCCCGTGGGGCCCACGTGATTTCCCCAGTGGGCCCACGTGATTTCCCCTGGGGGCCCACGTGATTTCCCCGTGGGGCCCACGTGATTTCCCCTGGGGCCCACGTGATTTCCCCGTGGGGCCCACGTGATTTCCCCGTGGGGCCCACGTGATTTCCCCGTGGGGCCCACGTGATTTCCCCTGGGGGCCCACGTGATTTCCCCTGGGGGCCCACGTGATTTCCCCGTGGGGCCCACGTGATTTCCCCTGGGTGCCCACGTGATTTCCCCGTGGGGCCCACGTGATTTCCCCTGGGTGCCCACGTGATTTCCCCGTGGGGCCCACGTGATTTCCCCTGGGGCCCACGTGATTTCCCCTGGGGGCCCACGTGATTTCCCCGTGGGGCCCACGTGATTTCCCCGGGGGCCCACGTGATTTCCCCTGGGGCCCACGTGATTTCCCCTGGGGGCCCACGTGATTTCCCCGGGGGCCCACGTGATTTCCCCTGGGGGCCACGTGATTTCCCCGTGGGGCCCACGTGATTTCCCCTGGGGGCCACGTGATTTCCCCGTGGGGCCCACGTGATTTCCCCTTGGGGCCCACGTGATTTCCCCGTGGGGCCCACGTGATTTCCCCTGGGGGCCACGTGATTTCCCCGTGGGGCCCACGTGATTTCCCCGGGGGCCCACGTGATTTCCCCTGGGGCCCACGTGATTTCCCCTGGGGCCCACGTGATTTCCCCTGGGGGCCCACGTGATTTCCCCTGGGGCCCACGTGATTTCCCCTGGGGCCCACGTGATTTCCCCGTGGGGCCCACGTGATTTCCCCTGGGGCCCACGTGATTTCCCCTGGGGGCCCACGTGATTTCCCCGTGGGGCCCACGTGATTTCCCCGTGGGGCCCACGTGATTTCCCCTGGGGCCCACGTGATTTCCCCGTGGGGCCCACGTGATTCCCCCGGGGGCCCACGTGATTTCCCCGTGGGGCCCACGTGATTTCCCCTGGGGGCCCACGTGATTTCCCCTGGGGGCCCACGTGATTTCCCCGTGGGGCCCACGTGATTTCCCCTGGGGCCCACGTGATTTCCCCGTGGCGCCCACGTGATTTCCCCTGGGGCCCACGTGATTTCCCCGTGGGGCCCACGTGATTTCCCCTGGGGGCCCACGTGATTTCCCCTGGGGCCCACGTGATTTCCCCTGGGGCCCACGTGATTTCCCCTGGGGGCCCACGTGATTTCCCCTGGGGTCCCACGTGATTTCCCCGAGGGGCCCACGTGATTTCCCCTGGGGGCCCACGTGATTTCCCCGTGGGGCCCACGTGATTTCCCCTGGGGGCCACGTGATTTCCCCTGTGGGCCCACGTGATTTCCCCGTGGGGCCCACGTGATTTCCCCTGGGGGCCCACGTGATTTCCCCTGGGGCCCACGTGATTTCCCCTGGGGGCCCACGTGATTTCCCCTGGGGCCCACGTGATTTCCCCGTGGGGCCCACGTGATTTCCCCGTGGGGCCCACGTGATTTCCCCTGGGGGCCCACGTGATTTCCCCGTGGGGCCCACGTGATTTCCCCGTGGGGCCCACGTGATTTCCCCTGGGGCCCACGTGATTTCCCCTGGGGGCCCACGTGATTTCCCCTGGGGGCCCACGTGATTTCCCCTGGGGGCCCACGTGATTTCCCCTGGGGGCCCACGTGATTTCCCCTGGGGGCCCACGTGATTTCCCCGGGGCCCACGTGATTTCCCCTGGGGCCCACGTGATTTCCCCTGGGGCCCACGTGATTTCCCCGTGGGGCCCACGTGATTTCCCCTGGGGCCCACGTGATTTCCCCTGGGGGCCCACGTGATTTCCC
Organism: Ovis aries; assembly: GCF_016772045.2. Taxonomy (NCBI): domain Eukaryota; kingdom Metazoa; phylum Chordata; class Mammalia; order Artiodactyla; family Bovidae; genus Ovis; species Ovis aries. The sequence goes on along the minus strand of NW_024599819.1, from coordinate 89,498 downwards.
CTGGGGCCCACGTGATTTCCCCGTGGGGCCCACGTGATTTCCCCGTGGGGCCCACGTGATTTCCCCTGGGGCCCACGTGATTTCCCCTGGGGCCCACGTGATTTCCCCGTGGGGCCCACGTGATTTCCCCGGGGGCCCACGTGATTTCCCCTGGGGGCCCACGTGATTTCCCCGTGGGGCCCACGTGATTTCCCCTGGGGGCCCACGTGATTTCCCCTGGGGGCCCACGTGATTTCCCCTGGGGGCCCACGTGATTTCCCCTGGGGGCCCACGTGATTTCCCCGTGGGGCCCACGTGATTTCCCCTGGGGCCCACGTGATTTCCCCTGGGGGCCCACGTGATTTCCCCTGGGGCCCACGTGATTTCCCCTGGGGCCCACGTGATTTCCCCTAGGGGCCCACGTGATTTCCCCTGGGGCCCACGTGATTTCCCCGTGGGGCCCACGTGATTTCCCCTGGGGCCCACGTGATTTCCCCTGGGGGCCCACGTGATTTCCCCGTGGGGCCCACGTGATTTCCCCTGGGGACCCACGTGATTTCCCCGTGGGGCCCACGTGATTTCCCCGTGGGGCCCACGTGATTTCCCCTGGGGCCCACGTGATTTCCCCGTGGGCCCACGTGATTTCCCCTGGGGCCCACGTGATTTCCCCTGGGGCCCACGTGATTTCCCCTGGGGCCCACGTGATTTCCCCTGGGGCCCACGTGATTTCCCCTGGGGCCCACGTGATTTCCCCTGGGGGCCCACGTGATTTCCCCTGGGGCCCACGTGATTTCCCCTGGGGGCCCACGTGATTTCCCCTGGGTGCCCACGTGATTTCCCCGTGGGGCCCACGTGATTTCCCCGTGGGGCCCACGTGATTTCCCCTGGGGACCCACGTGATTTCCCCTGGGGGCCCACGTGATTTCCCCGTGGGGCCCACGTGATTTCCCCTGGGGGCCACGTGATTTCCCCTGGGGGCCCACGTGATTTCCCCTAGGGGCCCACGTGATTTCCCCTGGGGTCCCACGTGATTTCCCCTGGGGGCCCACGTGATTTCCCCTGGGGCCCCACGTGATTTCCCCGTGGGGCCCACGTGATTTCCCCTGGGTGTCCTCGTGATTTCCCCTGGGGCCCACGTGATTTCCCCGTGGGGCCCACGTGATTTCCCCTGGGGGCCCACGTGATTTCCCCGTGGGGCCCACGTGATTTCCCCTGGGGGCCCACGTGATTTCCCCGTGGGGCCCACGTGATTTCCCCGTGGGGCCCACGTGATTTCCCCTGGGGCCCACGTGATTTCCCCTGGGGGCCACGTGATTTCCCCTGGGGCCCACGTGATTTCCCCGGGGCCCACGTGCTTTCCCCTGGGGCCCACGTGATTTCCCCTGGGGGCCACGTGATTTCCCCTGGGGCCCACGTGATTTCCCCGTGGGGCCCACGTGATTTCCCCTGGGGCCCCCGTGATTTCCCCTGGGGCCCACGTGATTTCCCCTGGGGCCCACGTGATTTCCCCTGGGGCCCACGTGATTTCCCCGTGGGGCCCACGTGATTTCCCCTGGGGCCCACGTGATTTCCCCGTGGGGCCCACGTGATTTCCCCTGGGGGCCCACGTGATTTCCCCTGGGGCCCACGTGATTTCCCCTGGGGGCCCACGTGATTTCCCCTGGGGCCCACGTGATTTCCCCTGGGGGCCCACGTGATTTCCCCGTGGGGCCCACGTGATTTCCCCTGGGGTCCCACGTGATTTCCCCTGGGGGCCCACGTGATTTCCCCTGGGGGCCCCACGTGATTTCCCCTGGGGCCCACGTGATTTCCCCTGGGGGCCCACGTGATTTCCCCGTGGGGCCCACGTGATTTCCCCTGGGGCCCCACGTGATTTCCCCGTGGGGCCCACGTGATTTCCCCGTGGGGCCCACGTGATTTCCCCGTGGGGCCCACGTGATTTCCCCTGGGGGCCCACGTGATTTCCCCTGGGGGCCCACGTGATTTCCCCGTGGGGCCCACGTGATTTCCCCTGGGGCCCACGTGATTTCCCATGGAGCCCACGTGATTTCCCCGTGGGGCCCACGTGATTTCCCCTGGGGGCCCACGTGATTTCCCCGTGGGGCCCACGTGATTTCCCCGTGGGGCCCACGTGATTTCCCCTGGGGGCCACGTGATTTCCCCGGGGGCCCACGTGATTTCCCCTGGGGGCCCACGTGATTTCCCCTGGGGCCCACGTGATTTCCCCTGGGGCCCACGTGATTTCCCCTGGGGCCCACGTGATTTCCCCGGGGGCCCACGTGATTTCCCCTGGGGCCCACGTGATTTCCCGTGGGGCCCACGTGATTTCCCCTGGGGGCCCACGTGATTTCCCCTGGGGGCCCACGTGATTTCCCCGTGGGGCCCACGTGATTTCCCCGTGGGGCCCACGTGATTTCCCCTGGGGCCCACGTGATTTCCCCTGGGGCCCACGTGATTTCCCCTGGGGCCCACGTGATTTCCCCTGGAGCCCACGTGATTTCCCCGTGGGGCCCACGTGATTTCCCCTGGGGGCCCACGTGATTTCCCCGTGGGGCCCACGTGATTTCCCCTGGGGGCCACGTGATTTCCCCGGGGGCCCACGTGATTTCCCCTGGGGGCCCACGTGATTTCCCCTGGGGCCCACGTGATTTCCCCTGGGGGCCCACGTGATTTCCCCGTGGGGCCCACGTGATTTCCCCTGGGGTCCCACGTGATTTCCCCTGGGTGCCCACGTGATTTCCCCGTGGGGCCCACGTGATTTCCCCGTGGGGCCCACGTGATTTCCCCTGGGGTCCCACGTGATTTCCCCGGGGCCCACGTGATTTCCCCGGGGGCCCACGTGATTTCCCCGTGGGGCCCACGTGATTTCCCCGTGGGGCCCACGTGATTTCCCCGGGGGCCCACGTGATTTCCCCTGGGGGCCCACGTGATTTCCCCTGGGGGCCCACGTGATTTCCCCGTGGGGCCCACGTGATTTCCCCTGGGGGCCCACGTGATTTCCCCTGGGGCCCACGTGATTTCCCGTGGGGCCCACGTGATTTCCCCGTGGGCCCACGTGATTTCCCCTGGGGCCCACGTGATTTCCCCGTGGGGCCCACGTGATTTCCCCTGGGGCCCACGTGATTTCCCCTGGGGCCCACGTGATTTCCCCTGGGGCCCACGTGATTTCCCCTGGGGGCCCACGTGATTTCCCCTGGGGCCCACGTGATTTCCCCTGGGGCCCACGTGATTTCCCCTGGGGCCCACGTGATTTCCCCGTGGGGCCCACGTGATTTCCCCTGGGGCCCACGTGATTTCCCCTGGGGCCCACGTGATTTCCCCTGGGGCCCACGTGATTTCCCCTGGGGGCCCACGTGATTTCCCCTGGGGCCCACGTGATTTCCCCTGGGGCCCACGTGATTTCCCCTGGGGCCCACGTGATTTCCCCTGGGGCCCACGTGATTTCCCCTGGGGCCCACGTGATTTCCCCTGGGGCCCACGTGATTTCCCCTGGGGCCCACGTGATTTCCCCCGGGGGCCACGTGATTTCCCCGTGGGGCCCACGTGATTTCCCCGTGGGCCCACGTGATTTCCCCTGGGGGCCCACGTGATTTCCCCTGGGGGCCCACGTGATTTCCCCTGGGGGCCCACGTGATTTCCCCGTGGGGCCCACGTGATTTCCCCTGGGTGCCCACGTGATTTCCCCTGGGAGCCCACGTGATTTCCCCGTGGGGCCCACGTGATTTCCCCGTGGGCCCACGTGATTTCCCCTGGGGGCCCACGTGATTTCCCCTGGGGGCCCACGTGATTTCCCCGTGGGCCCACGTGATTTCCCCGTGGGGCCCACGTGATTTCCCCTGGGGGCCCACGTGATTTCCCCTGGGGCCCACGTGATTTCCCCGTGGGGCCCACGTGATTTCCCCGTGGGGCCCACGTGATTTCCCCTGGGTGCCCACGTGATTTCCCCGTGGGGCCCACGTGATTTCCCCGTGGGGCCCACGTGATTTCCCCGTGGGGCCCACGTGATTTCCCCTGGGAGCCCACGTGATTTCCCCGTGGGGCCCACGTGATTTCCCCTGGGTGCCCACGTGATTTCCCCGTGGGGCCCACGTGATTTCCCCTGGGGGCCACGTGATTTCCCCGTGGGGCCCACGTGATTTCCCCTGGGTGCCCACGTGATTTCCCCTGGGGGCCACTTGATTTCCCCTGGGGGCCACGTGATTTCCCCGTGGGGCCCACGTGATTTCCCCGTGGGGCCCACGTGATTTCCCCTGGGGGCCACGTGATTTCCCCTGGGGGCCCACGTGATTTCCCCTGGGGGCCACGTGATTTCCCCTGCGGGCCCACGTGATTTCCCCGTGGGGCCCACGTGATTTCCCCGTGGGGCCCACGTGATTTCCCCGTGGGGCCCACGTGATTTCCCCTGGGGGCCCACGTGATTTCCCCGTGGGGCCCACGTGATTTCCCCTGGGGCCCCACGTGATTTCCCCGGGGGCCCACGTGATTTCCCCTGGGGGCCCACGTGACTTCCCCTGGGAGCCCACGTGATTTTCCCGTGGGGCCCACGTGATTTCCCCTGGGGGCCCACGTGATTTTCCCTGGGGGCTCACGTGATTTCCCCGTGGGGCCCACGTGATTTCCCCTGGGGCCCACGTGATTTCCCCTGGGGGCCCACGTGATTTCCCCTGGGGCCCACGTGATTTCCCCGGGGGCCCACGTGATTTCCCCGTGGGGCCCACGTGATTTCCCCTGGGGCCCACGTGATTTCCCCGTGGGGCCCACGTGATTTCCCCTGGGGACCCACGTGATTTCCCCTGGGGACCCACGTGATTTCCCCGTGGGGCCCACGTGATTTCCCCTGGGGACCCACGTGATTTCCCCTGGGGGCCCACGTGATTTCCCCTGGGGGCCCACGTGATTTCCCCGTGGGGCCCACGTGATTTCCCCTGGGGGCCCACGTGATTTCCCCTGGGGGCCCACGTGATTTCCCCTGGGGCCCCCGTGATTTCCCCTGGGGCCCACGTGATTTCCCCGTGGGGCCCACGTGATTTCCCCTGGGGCCCACGTGATTTCCCCGTGGGGCCCACGTGATTTCCCCTGGGGCCCACGTGATTTCCCCTGGGGCCCACGTGATTTCCCCTGGGGCCCACGTGATTTCCCCGTGGGGCCCACGTGATTTCCCCTGGGGCCCACGTGATTTCCCCGTGGGGCCCACGTGATTTCCCCTGGGGCCCACGTGATTTCCCCTGGGGCCGACGTGATTTCCCCGTGGGGCCCCCTTGATTTCCCCTGGGGTCCCACGTGATTTCCCCGTTGTGCCCACGTGATTTCCCCTGTGGGCCCACGTGATTTCCCCGTGGGGCCCACGTGATATCCCCGTGGGGCCCACGTGATTTCCCCTGGGCGCCCACGTGATTTCCCCTGGGGTCCCACGTGATTTCCCCTGGGGGCCCACGTGATTTCCGCTGGGGTCCCACGTGATTTCCGCTGGGGGCCCACGAGATTTCCCCGTGGGGCCCACGTGATTTCCCCGTGGGGCCCACGTGATTTCCCCGGGGGGCCCACGTGATTTCCCCTCGGGGCCCACGTGATTTCCCCTGGGGCCCACGTGATTTCCCCGGGGCCCACGTGATTTCCCCGTGGGGCCCACGTGATTTCCCCGTGGGGCCCACGTGATTTCCCCTGGGGGCCCACGTGATTTCCCCGTGGGGCCCACGTGATTTCCCCGTGGGGCCCACGTGATTTCCCCTGGGGGCCCACGTGATTTCCCCTGGGGGCCCACGTGATTTCCCCTGGGGCCCACGTGATTTCCCCGTGGGGCCCACGTGATTTCCCCTGGGGCCCACGTGATTTCCCCTGGGGGCCCACGTGATTTCCCCTGGGGGCCCACGTGATTTCCCCTGGGGGCCCACGTGATTTCCCCGTGGGGCCCACGTGATTTCCCCTGGGGGCCACGTGATTTCCCCTGGGTGCCCACGTGATTTCCCCGTGGGGCCCACGTGATTTCCCCTGGGGGCCCACGTGATTTCCCCTGGGGGCCCACGTGATTTCCCCTGGGGGCCCACGTGATTTCCCCTGGGTGCCCACGTGATTTCCCGTGGGGCCCACGTGATTTCCCCGTGGGGCCCACGTGATTTCCCCGTGGGGCCCACGTGATTTCACCCTGGGGCCCACGTGATTTCCCCGTGGGGCCCACGTGATTTCCCCTGGGGCCCACGTGATTTCCCCTGGGGGCCCACGTGATTTCCCCTGGGGCCCACGTGATTTCCCCGTGGGGCCCACGTGATTTCCCCTCGGGGCCCACGTGATTTCCCCTGGGGGCCCACGTGATTTCCCCTGGGGGCCCACGTGATTTCCCCTGGGGCCCACGTGATTTCCCCTGGGGGCCCACGTGATTTCCCCTGGGTGCCCACGTGATTTCCCCTCGGGCCCACGTGATTTCCCCCTGGGGCCCACGTGATTTCCCCTGGGGCCCACGTGATTTCCCCGTGGGGCCCACGTGATTTCCCCGTGGGGCCCACGTGATTTCCCCTGGGGCCCACGTGATTTCCCCTGGGGCCCACGTGATTTCCCCTGGGGCCCACGTGATTTCCCCTGGGGCCCACGTGATTTCCCCTGGGGCCCACGTGATTTCCCCTGGGGCCCACGTGATTTCCCCTGGGGGCCCACGTGATTTCCCCTGGGGCCCACGTGATTTCCCCTGGGGCCCACGTGATTTCCCCTGGGGCCCACGTGATTTCCCCTGGGGCCCACGTGATTTCCCCTGGGGCCCACGTGATTTCCCCTGGGGCCCACGTGATTTCCCCGTGGGGCCCACGTGATTTCCCCTGGGGCCCACGTGATTTCCCCGTGGGGCCCACGTGATTTCCCCTGGGGCCCACGTGATTTCCCCTGGGGCCCACGTGATTTCCCCTGGGGCCCACGTGATTTCCCCTGGGGCCCACGTGATTTCCCCGTGGGGCCCACGTGATTTCCCCTGGGCCCACGTGATTTCCCCTGGGGCCCACGTGATTTCCCCGTGGGGCCCACGTGATTTCCCCTGGGGCCCACGTGATTTCCCCTGGGGCCCACGTGATTTCCCCTGGGGCCCACGTGATTTCCCCGTGGGGCCCACGTGATTTCCCCTGGGGCCCACGTGATTTCCCCGTGGGGCCCACGTGATTTCCCCTGGGTGCCCACGTGATTTCCCCTGGGGGCCCACGTGATTTCCCCGTGGGGCCCACGTGATTTCCCCCGGGGGCCCACGTGATTTCCCCTGGGGGCCCACGTGATTTCCCCTGGGGGCCCACGTGATTTCCCCTGGGGCCCACGTGATTTCCCCGTGGGCCCACGTGATTTCCCCTGGGGGCCCACGTGATTTCCCCTAGGGGCCCACGTGATTTCCCCGGGGCCCACGTGATTTCCCCTGGGGCCCACGTGATTTCCCCTGGGGCCCACGTGATTTCCCCTGGGGCCCACGTGATTTCCCCGTGGGGCCCACGTGATTTCCCCTGGGGGCCCACGTGATTTCCCCGTGGGGCCCACGTGATTTCCCCTGGGGGCCCACGTGATTTCCCCTGGGGCCCACGTGATTTCCCCGTGGGGCCCACGTGATTTCCCCGTGGGGCCCACGTGATTTCCCCTGGGGGCCCACGTGATTTCCCCGTGGGGCCCACGTGATTTCCCCTGGGTGCCCACGTGATTTCCCCTGGGAGCCCACGTGATTTCCCCGTGGGGCCCACGTGATTTCCCCTGGGGCCCACGTGATTTCCCCTGGGGCCCACGTGATTTCCCCTGGGGCCCACGTGATTTCCCCTGGGGGCCCACGTGATTTCCCCTGGGGCCCACGTGATTTCCCCTGGGGGCCCACGTGATTTCCCCTGGGGCCCACGTGATTTCCCCTGGGGGCCCACGTGATTTCCCCTGGGGGCCCACGTGATTTCCCCGGGGGCCCACGTGATTTCCCCTGGGGGCCCACGTGATTTCCCCTGGGGGCCCACGTGATTTCCCCTGGGGCCCACGTGATTTCCCCTGGGGGCCACGTGATTTCCCCGTGGGGCCCACGTGATTTCCCCTGGGGCCCACGTGATTTCCCCGTGGGGCCCACGTGATTTCCCCTGGGGCCCACGTGATTTCCCCTGGGGGCCCACGTGATTTCCCCTGGGGGCCCACGTGATTTCCCCTGGGGGCCCACGTGATTTCCCCGTGGGGCCCACGTGATTTCCCCGTGGGGCCCACGTGATTTCCCCGTGGGGCCCACGTGATTTCCCCTGGGGGCCCACGTGATTTCCCCGTGGGGCCCACGTGATTTCCCCTGGGGGCCCACGTGATTTCCCCGGGGGCCCACGTGATTTCCCCTGGGGGCCACGTGATTTCCCCTGGGCCCACGTGATTTCCCCTGGGGCCCACGTGATTTCCCCGTGGGGCCCACGTGATTTCCCCTGGGGCCCACGTGATTTCCCCTGGGGGCCCACGTGATTTCCCCTGGGGGCCCACGTGATTTCCCCGGGGCCCACGTGATTTCCCCCGGGGCCCACGTGATTTCCCCTGGGGGCCCACGTGATTTCCCCGTGGGGCCCACGTGATTTCCCCTGGGTGCCCACGTGATTTCCCCTGGGCCCACGTGATTTCCCCTGGGGCCCACGTGATTTCCCCTGGGGACCCACGTGATTTCCCTTGGGGCCCACGTGATTTCCCCTGGGGTCCCACGTGATTTCCCCTGGGGCCCCACGTGATTTCCCCTGGGGGCCCACGTGATTTCCCCGTGGGGCCCACGTGATTTCCCCTGGGGGCCCACGTGATTTCCCCTGGGGGCCACGTGATTTCCCCTGGGGCCCACGTGATTTCCCCGTGGGGCCCACGTGATTTCCCCTGGGGCCCACGTGATTTCCCCTGGGGGCCCACGTGATTTCCCCTGGGGCCCACGTGATTTCCCCTGGGGCCCCACGTGATTTCCCCTGGGGCCCACGTGATTTCCCCTGGGGCCCACGTGATTTCCCCGGGGGCCCACGTGATTTCCCCGTGGGCCCACGTGATTTCCCCTGGGGGCCACGTGATTTCCCCGTGGGGCCCACGTGATTTCCCCTGGGGCCCACGTGATTTCCCCTGGGGGCCCACGTGATTTCCCCGTGGGGCCCACGTGATTTCCCCTGGGGGCCCACGTGATTTCCCCTGGGGCCCACGTGATTTCCCCTGGGGCCCACGTGATTTCCCCTGGGGGCCACGTGATTTCCCCTGGGGCCCACGTGATTTCCCCGTGGGCCCACGTGATTTCCCCTGGGGCCCACGTGATTTCCCCTGGGGCCCACGTGATTTCCCCTGGGGCCCACGTGATTTCCCCTGGGGCCCACGTGATTTCCCCTGGGGCCCACGTGATTTCCCCTGGGGGCCCACGTGATTTCCCCTGGGGCCCACGTGATTTCCCCTGGGGCCCACGTGATTTCCCCTGGGGGCCCACGTGATTTCCCCTGGGGCCCACGTGATTTCCCCGTGGGGCCCACGTGATTTCCCCTGGGGCCCACGTGATTTCCCCGTGGGGCCCACGTGATTTCCCCTGGGGCCCACGTGATTTCCCCTGGGGCCCACGTGATTTCCCCGTGGGGCCCACGTGATTTCCCCTGGGGCCCACGTGATTTCCCCGTGGGGCCCACGTGATTTCCCCTTGGGGCCCACGTGATTTCCCCTGGGGGCCCACGTGATTTCCCCTGGGGCCCACGTGATTTCCCCTGGGGGCCCACGTGATTTCCCCTGGGGGCCACGTGATTTCCCCTGGGGACCCACGTGATTTCCCCTGGGGGCCCACGTGATTTCCCCGTGGGGCCCACGTGATTTCCCCTGGGGGCCCACGTGATTTCCCCTGGGGGCCCACGTGATTTCCCCTGGGGCCCACGTGATTTCCCCGTGGGGCCCACGTGATTTCCCCTGGGGCCCACGTGATTTCCCCTGGGGGCCCACGTGATTTCCCCTGGGGCCCACGTGATTTCCCCTGGGGCCCACGTGATTTCCCCTGGGGCCCACGTGATTTCCCCTCGGGCCCACGTGATTTCCCCTGGGGCCCACGTGATTTCCCCGTGGGGCCCACGTGATTTCCCCTGGGGCCCACGTGATTTCCCCTGGGGCCCCACGTGATTTCCCCTGGGGCCCACGTGATTTCCCCTGGGGCCCACGTGATTTCCCCTGGGGCCCACGTGATTTCCCCTGGGGCCCACGTGATTTCCCCTGGGGGCCCACGTGATTTCCCCGTGGGGCCCACGTGATTTCCCCTGGGGCCCTCGTGATTTCCCCTGGGGCCCACGTGATTTCCCTGGGGCCCACGTGATTTCCCCTGGGGCCCACGTGATTTCCCCTGGGGCCCACGTGATTTCCCCTGGGGGCCCACGTGATTTCCCCTGGGGCCCACGTGATTTCCCCTGGGCCCACGTGATTTCCCGTGGGGCCCACGTGATTTGCCCGTGGGGCCCACGTGATTTCCCCTGGGGCCCACGTGATTTCCCCTGGGGCCCACGTGTTTTCCCCGTGTGGCCTACGGGATTTCCCCTTGGGGCCCACGTGATTTCCCCGTGGGGCCCACGTGATTTCCCCGTGGGGCCCACGTGATTTCCCCTGGGGGACACGTGATTCCCCATGGGGCCCACGTGATTTCCCCTGGGGGTCCACGTGATTTCCCCTGGGGGCCCACGTGATTTCCCCTGGGGGCCCACGTGATTTCCCCGTGGGGCCCACGTGATTTCCCCGTGGGGCCCACGTGATTTCCCCTGGGGGCCCACGTGATTTCCCCTGGGGCCCACGTGATTTCCCGTGGGGACCACGTGATTTCCCCGTGGGGCCCACGTGATTTCCCCTGGGGCCCACGTGATTTCCCCGTGGGGCCCACGTGATTTCCCCTGGGGGCCCACGTGATTTCCCCTGGGGCCCACGTGATTTCCCCTGGGGCCCACGTGATTTCCCCTGGGGCCCACGTGATTTCCCCTGGGGCCCACGTGATTTCCCCTGGGTGCCCACGTGATTTCCCCTTGGGGCCCACGTGATTTCCCCGGGGGCCCACGTGATTTCCCCTGGTTGCCCACGTGATTTCCCCGTGGGGCCCACGTGATTTCCCCTGGGGGCCCACGTGATTTCCCCTGGGGCCCACGTGATTTCCCCTTGGGGCCCACGTGATTTCCCCTGGGGCCCACGTGATTTCCCCTGGGTGCCCACGTGATTTCCCCGTGGGGCCCACGTGATTTCCCCTGGGGGCCCACGTGATTTCCCCGTGGGGCCCACGTGATTTCCCCTGGGGCCCACGTGATTTCCCCGTGGGGCCCACGTGATTTCCCCTGGGGGCCCCGTGATTTCCCCGTGGGGCCCACGTGATTTCCCCTGGGGGCCCACGTGATTTCCCCGTGGGGCCCACGTGATTTCCCCTGGGGGCCCACGTGATTTCCCTGGGGGCCCACGTGATTTCCCCTGGGGGCCCACGTGATTTCCCCTGGGGGCCCACGTGATTTCCCCGTGGGGCCCACGTGATTTCCTCTGGGTGACCACGTGATTTCCCCTGTGGGCCCACGTGATTTCCCCTGGGGGCCCACGTGATTTCCCCTGGGGGCCCACGTGATTTCACCGTGGGGCCCACGTGATTTCCCCGTGGGGCCCACGTGATTTCCCCTGGGGGCCCACGTGTTTTCCCCTTGGGCCCACGTGATTTCCCCTGGGGCCCACGTGATTTCACCCTGGGGCCCACGTGATTTCCCCTGGGGGCCCACGTGATTTCCCCTGGAGGCCCACGTGATTTCCCCGTGGGGCCCACGTGATTTCCCCTGGGTGCCCACGTGATTTCCCCGTGGGGCCCACGTGATTTCCCCGTGGGGCCCACGTGATTTCCCCTGGGGGCCCACGTGATTTCCCCGTGGGGCCCACGTGATTTCCCCTGGGGGCCCACGTGATTTCCCCTGGGGCCACGTGATTTCCCCTGGGGGCCACGTGATTTCCCGTGGGGCCCACGTGATTTCCCCGTGGCGCCCACGTGATTTCCCTGGGGCCCACGTGATTTCCCCGTGGGGCCCACGTGATTTCCCCTGGGTGCCCACGTGATTTCCCCGTGGGGCCCACGTGATTTCCCCTGGGGGCCCACGTGATTTCCCCGTGGGGCCCACGTGATTTCCCCTGGGGGCCCACGTGATTTCCCCTGGGGCCCACGTGATTTCCCGGGGGCCCACGTGATTTCCCCTGGGGCCCACGTGATTTCCCCTGGGGCCCACGTGATTTCCCCTGGGGCCCACGTGATTTCCCCGTGGGGCCCACGTGATTTCCCCGTGGGGCCCACGTGATTTCCCCTGGGGCCCACGTGATTTTCCCCGGGGGCCCACGTGATTTCCCCTGGGGCCCACGTGATTTCCCCGTGGGGCCCACGTGATTTCCCCTGGGGGCCCACGTGATTTCCCCTGGGGCCCACGTGATTTCCCCGTGGGCCCACGTGATTTCCCCTGGGGGCCCACGTGATTTCCCCTGGGGCCCCACGTGATTTCCCCTGGGGGCCCACGTGATTTCCCCGTGGGGCCCACGTGATTTCCCCTGGGGGCCCACGTGATTTCCCGTGGGGCCCACGTGATTTCCCCTGGGGGCCCACGTGATTTCCCCCTGGGGCCCACGTGATTTCCCCTGGGGGCCCACGTGATTTCCCCTGGGGGCCCACGTGATTTCCCCTGGGGCCCACGTGATTTCCCCTGGGGCCCCACGTGATTTCCCCGTGGGGCCCACGTGATTTCCCCGTGGGGCCCACGTGATTTCCCCGTGGGGCCCACGTGATTTCCCCTGGGGCCCACGTGATTTCCCCTGGGGGCCCACGTGATTTCCCCTGGGGGCCCACGTGATTTCCCCTGGGGGCCCACGTGATTTCCCCTGGGGGCCACGTGATTTCCCCGTGGTGCCCACGTGATTTCCCCGTGGGGCCCACGTGATTTCCCCTGGGGGCCACGTGATTTCCCCTGGGGCCCACGTGATTTCCCCTGGGGGCCCACGTCATTTCCCCTGGGGCCCACGTGATTTCCCCGTGGGGCCCACGTGATTTCCCCTGGGGTCCCACGTGATTTCCCCTGGGGCCCCACGTGATTTCCCCGTGGGGCCCACGTGATTTCCCCGTGGGGCCCACGTGATTTCCCCTGGGGGCCCACGTGATTTCCCCTGGGGGCCCACGTGATTTCCCCTGGGGCCCCACGTGATTTCCCCTGGGGGCCACGTGATTTCCCCTGGGGCCCCACGTGATTTCCCCGGGGGCCCACGTGATTTCCCCGTGGGGCCCACGTGATTTCCCCGTGGGGCCCACGTGATTTCCCCTGGGGCCCACGTGATTTCCCCTGGGGGCCCACGTGATTTCCCCCTGGGCCCACGTGATTTCCCGTGGGGGCCCACGTGATTTCCCCGTGGGGGCCCACGTGATTTCCCCTGGGTACCCACGTGATTTCCCCGTGGGGCGCACGTGATTTCCCCGTGGGGGGGACCCACGTGATTCCCCGTGGGGACGGGATTTCGGGGCCCACGTGATTTCCCTGGGGGCCCACGTGATTTCCAGAGGGGCCCACGTTATTTGCCCTGGGGGCCCACGTGATTTCTCCCTGGGGGCACACCTGGATTTTCTCGGGGGCCCACGTTGACTTACAATGGGGACCTCAGGGACCCCCTGGGCCGCCTCAGGAATGGCCAGTCCCAGTTGCTCGGGGGCCTCTCGGGATTCCTCTCCCGTGATGCCGGGGCCTAAGACCTTGGGTGGAGTCGGGGTCGGAACCTGAGGATTCCTCTCCAGTGCTGACATGGATCTTGGGGTACTTCTGGAGTCTCCCCAGGGGAGTCAGTCCTCGTCTCGAGAGGGGGCATGCACGTGCGCTTTTCTCCCGAGCTGTAGCAGCAGTGTCACTCTGCCCGTCGCAATGATCATGGGATTGGTGGCTTTCCCTCGAGGATTTCCCAGGAGGCTTTCCCACGGGGCTTTGCCACAGGGTTGTCCCACGTGCCACCTTGGTGGGAGTCGATCCTCGCCGTGAAAGTCGAGGCAGTGCAGGGAGAACCGTTTCCTCTGGAATGGACTGAGACATCTGGGGGACTCAGGTAATTGTGGCACGACCCTGGAGTTCCTCTCGCCTTTCCTGTGGAGAGTGCCTCCCGTTGAGTTGCGACGGGAACACCGGGAATTCTTTCCCGACGAAACAGTGAAAGGATCCCTCATCTCGTGCTAGGAGGCGGAAACGGGGCCCCCCTGGATGTGGGCGGGACCTCGTGCTTCCTCTGGAGTGGAGACGGGTATGTGGGGAACTCCTTGAGTTGCAGCCAGGGTGTGAAAGACCCTTTGTTAGTTCCAGTGGTTAGATGTGAATAGCCTCGAGAAGCCTCAGCGGAAATGGGATCATGTCTCCTGGAGGGGAGGACCTCCTGGATTTTTTCGAGATGCGGCAGGTGCTATTGACTTACGTCGGGGCCCTCAGGGACCAACTCTGGTGGCCTCAGGAAAGGCCAGTCCCCATTCGGGTTGCTCGGGGGCCTCTCGGGATTCCTCTCCCGTCGATGCCGGGGCCTAAGACCTTGTATGGAGACGGTGCCGGAACCTGAGGATTCCTCTCCAGTGCTGACATGGATCTTGGGGTACTTCTGGAGTCTCCCCAGGGGAGTCAGTTCTCGTCTCGAGAGGGGGCATGCACATACGCTTTCCTCCCGAGCTGTAGCAGCAGTGTCACTTTTCCCGTCGGGTCGATCATGGGATCTGTGACTTTCCCTCGAGGATTTCCCGGGAGGCTTTCAAACGAGGCTTTCCCACAGGGCTGTCCCAGTTGCACACGTGGAGGGAGTCAATCCTCGGCATGAAAGTCGAGGCAGTGGAAGGAAAACAGGTTCCTCTGAAATGGACTGAGACATCTGGGGTACTCTGGGAATGGTGGCACCACCCTGGAGTTCCTCTCGCCTTTCCTGTGGAGAGCGCCTCCTCTTGAGATGCGACGGGAACGGCCTGAATTCTTTCCCAACCAAGCAGCGAAAGGATCCGTCATCTCGAGCTTCGTGGTGGAACCTGGGCTCCTCTGGATGTGTGCTGGACCCTCGTGCTTCCTCTCGAGTGGAGACGGCTTCGTCGGGGAACTTCTTTAGTTGCAGCCAGGGTGTGAAGGACCCTTTGGAAGTTGCAGAGGTTAGATGTGATTAGCCTCGAGAAGCCTCAGCGGAAATGGGCCTCATCTAGCCTGGAGGGGAGAACCTCCTGGATTTTCTCGAGTTGCGGCAGGTGCTCTCGTCTTACGACGGTGACCTAAGGGACCCGATCTGGTGGCCTCAGGAAAGGCCAGTCCCCATTCGGGTTGCTCAGGGGCCTCTCGGGATTCCTCTCCCGTCAATGCCGGGGCCTAAGACCTTGTTTGGAGTCGGGGCCGGAACCTGAGGATTGCTCTCCAGTGCTGATATGGATCTTGGGGTACTTCTGGAGTGTCCCCAGGGGAGTCAGTCCTCGTCTCGAATGCGGGTATGCACTTGCGTTTTCCTCCAGAGCGGTAGCAGCAGTGTCACACATTCCGCCGCGTGGATCAAGGGATCTGTGGCATCCCTCGAGGCTTTCCCACGAGGCTTTCCCACGAGGCTTTCCCACAGGGCTGTCCCATGTGTCACCGTGGTGGGAGTCGATGCTCGGCGTGAAAGTTGAGGCAGTGCAGGGAAAACAGGTGCCTCTGGATTGGACTGAGACAGCTGGGGGACTCTGGGAATCGTGGCACGACGCTGGAGTTCCTCTCGCCTTTCCTGTGGAGAGCGACTCATCTTGAGATGCGACGGGAACGCCCAGAATTCTTTCCCAACAAAGCAGCGAAAGGATTCCTCATCTGGAGCTACGAGGCAGAAACGGGGCTGCTCTGGATGTGGGCGGGACCCTCGTGCTTCCTCTCGAGTGGAGACGGGTATGTCGGGGAACTTCTTGAGTTGTAGCAAGGGTGTGAAGGACCCTTTGGAATTTCCAGAGGTTAGATGTGATTAGCCTCGAGACGCCTCAGCGGAAATGGGCCTCATCTAGCCTGGATGGGAGAACCTCTTGGATTTTCTCGAGTTGCAGAAGGTGCTCTCGTCTTACGACAGTGACCTAAGGAACCCGCTTTGGTGGCCTCAGGACTGGACAGTCCCCATTCGAGTTGCTCGGGGGACTCTCGGGATTCTTCTCCCTTCGATGCCGGGGCCTAAGACCTTGTGTAGAGTCGGGGCCAGAACCTGAGAATTCCTCTCCAGTGCTGACATGGATCTTTGGGTACTTCTAGAGTCTCTCCTGGGGAGTCAGTCCTCGTCCCGAGGTGGGGCATGCACGTGCATTTTCCTCCCGAGCTTTAGCAGCAGTGTCACGCTTCCCGTCGGGTCTATCATGGGATCTTTGGCTTTCCCTGAAGGATTTCCCACTAGGCTTTCCCACAGGTCTTTCCCACATGCCACCGTGGTGGGAGTTGATCCTCGCCGTGAAAGTCGAGGCAGTGCAGGGAAAATAGGTTCCTCTGGAATGGACTGAGACATCTGGGGGACTCTGTGAATGGTGGCACGACCCTTGAGTTCCTCTCACCTTTTCTGTGGAAAGCGCCTCCTCTTGAGACGCGACGGGAATGCCAGGAGTTCTTTCCCGACCAAGCAGGGAAAGGATCCCTCATCTCGAGCTACGAGCAGGAAACGGGGCTACTCTGGATGTGGGCGGAACCTCGTGCTTTCTTTCAAGTTGAGACGGGTATGTCGGGGAACTTCTTGAGTTGCAGTAAGGGTGTCAAGGACCCTTTGGAAGTTCCAGAGGTTAGGTGTGATTAGCCTCGAGACGCCTCTGCCAAAATGGGCAACATCTCGCCTGGAGGGGGGAACCTCCTGGTTTTTCTCGAGTTGCAGCCGGTGCTCTCGACTTACGACGGGGACCTCATGGACCCGCTCTGTTGGCCTCAGGAAAGGTCAGTCCCCATGTGAGTTGCTCGGTGGCCTCTCAGGATTCCTTGCCCAAAGATGCCGGCGCCTAAGACCTTGTGTGGAGTCGGACCGGAACCTGAGGATTCCTCTCCAGTGCTGACATGGATCTTGGGGTACTTCTGGAGTCTCCCCAGGGGAGTCAGTCCTCGTCTCGAATGGGGGCATCCACGTGCGCTTTCCTCCCGAGCTGTAGCAGCAGTGTCTCGCTTCCCGTTGCGTGGATCAAGGGATCTGTGTCTTTCCCTCGAGGGTTTTCCATGGGGCTTTCCCACAGGGCTATTCCACGTGCCACCATGCAGTGCTGGGAAAACAGGAACCTCCTTCCCCACATAGGGGGTATACTGTCCCCTTGGGCGTGTATCTCCAGGGCACTCACGCTTGGGGGTTGCCCACGGATGTTGGCCTCAGGCTCCACATGAGAAAAGCCCCTAATGGCATTAGCTGCTGGTCCAGACGCTGGCCCCTCAGGTCTCTGGCCGGAGCCTTGGGCTCCAGGCAACTCAAAGCCCTCGGGGCTGGCGCTCTGGGACTGCTGTAGGGAAAGGACGCCAGGGGCCCACGGAGGAGTTGGGGAGGCCCAGGAGCATATGGAGGCGAAGATAGCGTGGGATCTAGGTGGAGGCGCTGGAGAGAGCGTCCGTTGTCCCGGAATGCCTCGGAGGAGCCAGCGGGGGACAGTCCAGGCCCAGGGACCTGTGGTATGTGAAAAGGCGGGAAACCCCAGAACAAGGCAGGCTGGGAAAGGGGGCGTGGGCGGCCAATCCAAAGGGACCTAGGGGACGTTTCCTGGGTGGTGAGCTCTCTTGGCACTGCTGAGGGCCCCTGATTGATCCACCCGGGGTTGATCCCACCATCCGCTGCGAGGGAGGGCCACAAATCAAAGCCCCCGAACTGCCCACCCACCCCGACGGGGATCTTGGCGGTCCAGGGCACAGCCGTGCCCGGGAAAAGCCCACTCGCTCCACGGGACTCCGTCCAGGGTCTCTGCTTGGAAAGAGGCCAGGGGCGGCCCCCTCCATCTACGCACCCAAACCCTATTGACGTCAATGGGGGCGGAGACGCCTCCCGCTCTCCAAAGTCCTGGGCTGCTGGGTCCCCGCCCACTCGGCCAGCAGTCTGCAGCGCTCCTGTGTGCCTCTCCCACCATGGCTTCGTCCGGCCCCTCCAGCACTTCAAGCGGTACATTTGCCCTCGGTCCCTGGGGTCGGATCACGTCTCAGGGGAATGGCGGGTGGCCCGGGCAAGGGCTCTCGGCCCACGTGTCGACCCCCCCTCCCGCCCGAGAACGTCGGGGACCCATCGGCTGGGCCCGGGGTTCCCAGGCGTCAGGTGTGCCCAAAGTTGGAGGGCGTGGCATCGTTCGTTCATCTTGCTCCTTTGGCACACACATGGCTTCTCCGTTCTCTTTTCTGGGAAGACAGTGTTGTTTTAGGGGGCGCGCTGCGGGGGTCGGGGGCCGGTGGGAGCGGGTGCTGTGCTGGGATGAGGCCCTTTATCCTCACATCTTCCTGTGAGAACGGGAGTCGGGGAGCTCTGTGGCATTGCCGCCTTCAGTGGCTTCCTCTGCACAGGGGCCTAGTGCCTTCTGCCTTCTGTCAAGCGTTACGGGGTTTGGGCTTCGCTTTGGTGGCCTTGGCCTTGGCCCTGGCCTGGGCCTTGGCCTTACCCTTGGCGTTGCCCTTGCCCTTGCCCTTGGCCTTGGGCTTGGCCTTCCCTAGGCCTTGTCCTTGGCCTTACCTTGTCCTTGCCCTTACCTTGTCCTTCCCCTTAAACTTAAACTTGACCTTAACCTTGACTTTGACCTTGAATTTGAACTTGAAGATGGCCTTGAACTTGAACTTGACTTTTACCTTGAACTTGAACTTGACCTTGACCTTGAACTTGAACTTGACCAACCACGGGAGACCAGATTTGCTCAGAGCACCGGAGGTCCAGAGGCAGGGCCGTGTATCTCCCCTTCCCTTTGTGATCATTGCAAAGACATTCCTAGCTGATAGCGGGAGTGCCCATGAAGAAGCAAGCAGTGGGAGTGTGTTTGACACGACTGTGTGCCTCAAGTCCACAAGGGGCCTTTCCTCTGGAAGTAGGCCCCATGTCCCCTTGGGGAGGGTGTCATGCCTCTTTTCTCCACACTGCCAAAGGGTGGAGCAAAGCTCGCTCTGTCAGAGGTACAAAAACAGCAATTGAATGGATTTTCAAGCTCTTGCTAGGCTGCACCCTTTCAGGGCCCACTTTACTGAAACAGGTGCTCTGTGGCCCCCGGTTGGGTATGCAGGTTCACAAACAGGGTGAGATCCTGTCCAAGCCAACAATTTTCCTGAAAGACCTAGGCTCACTAAAGCTCTCCTCCAGAGCAAAGGGGATAGAGGAGATGTATGGAGGAGTCTTTGCCTTTCCCTGTGAGTGTGGGGCTACTCCCTACGGCCCCAAGCTCAAGGATAACTGCCTCTAAGAAAGGAATGGCAAGAAGCGCTAATCTTGGAGGTTGGGACAGGGAGTTCGCAGCATGTGGGGAAAGAAAGACTTCTTCGGGGAAGAAGAGGCAACCACCGGGGGTGTGTTTGCAAGCCTCTATTTGGAAGGAACACGTTTGCTTATACAACTCAAGACCTCCAGATCTGCTCAGAGGACTGAAGTTCCAGAGACAGGGCCATGTATCTCCCCTTCCCTTTGAGATCCTTGTCAAGACATTCCTAGCAGATTGTCGGAGTGCCCATGAAGAAGCAAGCAGCGGGAGTGTGCTTGACATCACTGGCTGCCTACCTGGGCTCAGCTCCTCAAGGGGCCTTTCTCTCCTGGTAGGCCCTATGTCCCCTTTGGGAGAGGGTTGTGCCCTCTTCCCTCCACACTGCCAAAGGGTGGAGGTGGAGCAAACTCGTTCTCTCCGAGGTAAAAGAAAGACAAATTGGATGGATTTTTAAGCTCTTGCTATGCTGCACCCCTCCAGGACCCACTCGAGCAAAACAGCTGCCCTGTGGCCCCTAGGTCGGGTATGCAGGTTCACACACCGGGTGTGATCCCGTCAAAGCCAAGAATTTTCCTGACAGACCTAGGCTCACTAGAGCTCTCCTCCAGAGGAAAGGGGACGGAAAAGATGTGTGTGTGGAGGTGGCTCTGCCTTTCCAGGTCCCAATCTCAGGGATAACTGCCCCTAAGAAAGGAACTGCTGCTGCTGCTGCTGCTGCTGCTGCTGCTAAGTTGCTTCAGTCGTGTTCGACTCTGTGCGACGCCATAGACGGTAGCCCACTAGGCTCCCCCGTCCCTGGGATTCTCCAGGCAAGAACAGTAAGTGGGTTGCCATTGCCTTCTCCAATGCATGAAAGTGAAAATGAAAGTGCAGTCGCTCAGTCGTGTCCGACCCTCAGCGACCCCATGGACTGCAGCCTACCAGGCTTCTCTGTCCATAGGATTTTTCTGAAAGGAACTGCAAGAAGCACTTTTCCAGGAGGCTGGGAAAGGGAGTTCGCAGGATGTGGGGAAAGAGAGCCTCCTTCGGGGAAGAATAGGCGGCCACTTGTTTTGTGTTGCAAACCTCTATTTGGAAGGAACAGGTTAGCTTATACAAAGGGAGACCTCCAGATCTGCTCAGAGGACCGAAGTTGCAGAGGCAGGTCGGTGTATTTTCCCTTCACTTTGCGATCCTTGCAAAGACATTCCTTGCTGATAGATGACTCAGCAAGGGCCTTTGAGACTGTTGTTTTCTTTCCTAGGTTCAAAGATTCCTTCAGTTCCTAATATAGATATCCTAGAAATGATATGACATCCGTGAAAATCTGATATGTCCTGGTCAAATGCTGTCAGTTATCATTCTAGTTATCATATTAAAGCATTTCAAGTCGCAGCAGTGACCAGATGACATTGTCAATTTCTATTTCATCAGGTTTTAACCATGTCCTCTATGGTTTCACACTGATGCCTTTGCAGAAATACTGCTACTTCAAGATATATGGAAAATACTTTTTTTAAGCTTACTGATAATTTGTTTGTTTGTTTGCTTGTCTTCTGGTAAGCTGGTACCAGATGGAATTTAGTCTCCTCTCTAGGTTAAGAGAACAAAGCTTTCTTAGAATGGAATTTTTGATCACAGACTATGAGTTTCTCTACCTTTCATTGATTTATAATTGTTTTCATCATCTGTTTTTTTACTTCGGTAAAGTAAATAAGCCTTATTTAGATTTTGGTACATGTAGGATGGACTAAGCTTTCCCCACTCTTGCAAGTTCCCTTAACCCTTCAGATTCTTCTCGTGGGACCAAGATCTCACTTTCCTCCAGAGGGACAATCCAAGCTTTTTATCAGTTGATCTGCCCCTGACATCAGAGTCAAGTTGAGCACGAGTTGGCCTATAATTTAGGCATGAAACTATGACTACATAAAGAAAAGGTGACTTTATGATTCAGGGATGGCCATGATATGCCTTGCACTTCAGAGAAAATGGGTTAAAATGATTTTTTTTTCTTCAAAACTGCACAGCCAGTTCTTTCAGCATATGCAATTGAAAACATCTAGTCATTAGGTCAGTTTTCATTCCAATCCCAAAGAAAGGCAATTGCAAAGAATATTCAAGCTGCTGCACAATTGCACTCATCTCACACACTAGTAAAGTAATGCTCAAAATTCTCCAAGTTCACATGAACTGTGAACTTCCAGATGTTCAAGAGGGATTTAAAAAATGCAGAGAAACCAGAGATCAAATTGCCAACATCCACTGGATCAGTGAAAAAGCAAGAGAGTTCCAGAAGAAAAAAACAACCATCTATTTCTGCTTTATTGACAATGTCAAAGCCTTTGACTGTGTGGATCACAAGAAACTGGGAAAAATTCTGAAAGAGATGGGAATACCAGACCACCTGACCTGTCTCTTGAGAAACCTGTATGCAGGTCAGGAAGAAACAGTTCGAACTGGACATGGAACAACAGACTGGTTCTAAATAGGAAAAGGAACATGTCAAGGCTGTATATTGTCACCCTGCTTATTTAACTTATATGCAGAGTACAGCATGAGAAACACTGGGCTGGAGGAAGCACACGCTGGAATCAAGGTTGCTGGGAGAAATATCAATAATCTCAGATATTCAGATGACACCACCCTTATGGCAGAAAGTGAAGAAGAGCTAAAGAGTCTCCTGATGAAAGTGAAAGAGGAGAGTGAAAAAGTTAGCTTAAAGCTCAGCATTCAGAAAACTACAATCATTGCATCCAGTCTCATCACTTCATGGCAAATAGATGGGAAAACATTGGAAACAGCAGCAGACTATTTTGGGGGCTTGGAAATCACTGCAGGTGATGGCTGCCTCCATGAACTTAAAACATATTTATGACTTGGAAGAAAAGTGATGACCAAACTAGACAGCATATTAAAAAGCCGAGACGTTGCTTTGCCAACAAAGATCCATCCGGTCAAGGCTATGGTTTTTCCATATGTCATGGATGGATATGAAAGATGTACTATAAAGAAAGTGACAGCTGAAAATTTGATGCTTTTGAACAGTGGTGTTGGAGAAGATGCTTGTAGGTCGCTTAGACTACAAGGAGACGCAACCACTCCATCCTAAAGGAAATCAGGTCTGAATATCCATTGGAAGGACTAATACTGAACCTGAAACTCCAATACTTTGGCCACTTGATGTGAAGAGCTGACTCACTTGGAAGTTGCTTTGATTTGCCTATGAGTGTGGGAGCCCTCCCTGGGCAAAGGGCCTCAGGGGTCATTGCCACTGAATCATGACATCCAAGCAAGCACATTCCAGCTGTGTGACATGCAGGAAGCAGGAGACTGGGAAAACTGTCTTCCTTAGAGGAAGAAAAGTCATCCACAGAGAGTGTGTTTTCAGGCCTCTCTTTGCAGCAAGTGTTTTGCTTCTCAGACATCAGAGCTGCAGGCTTGCTCTGAGGGCCTCAATTCCAGAGTCAGGGCTGTGTGTCTCACTGCACTTTCCATGTATTGCAGACACATTCCTAGGTTGGAGCAGTGCTTCCCATGAGAAAGAAGCCTCGGGAGTGTGTCTGAGCGGGCTGAGTGCCATGCTAGGGTCACCTAGTCGAGGGCACCTTGCACATCCAATGGGCCCCAGGTGAGTAGCTATGGACCGGCCCCTCGGTTGAGATATCGCAAAGCAGGGAACAAAGCTAGCTCTGTCAGAAGGAGGAAAACAGCCATGGGATGGATTTACAAGCAGTTGCTAAGTCACACCACGTGAGGGCTCCGCGGGAAAGAAATGCGAATTTTGGCCTCTAGGCCCAGTATCCAGATGTGTGCACAGGATATTTTCCCCACAGGATCCAAGAATGTTCCAGACAGACCTAAGCTCACTAGCGCTCTCCTGAAGAGGAAATGAAATATTGTTGCTGAACCACGAAAAGATGCTGGGATTCTTGGCTTATGGAGGAGAAGAATTCAATCCAGGGCCCAAGACGAGGCTTGATTGTTCAGAGCTTTTGTGCAATCGAGGTTTATTCAAGTAGAAAGGAGATAGAGAAAGCTTCTGACAGAGACATCACAAGGGGCAGAAAGTGTACCCCCTTGCTAGTGTTAGTAATGGAGTTATATACTCTCCAATAAGTTATTACAACGAACAAAAGAATGTCTGGAGGTTGTAAAGACTCACTAGACCTACTCCCATCATTTACATTTTAAGATAACAGGATTAGCCAGAAGGTTTTTCCAGAGACCGTCCTCAAGAAGGATGCATGATTGTTATATAATCCTAAGGAATGTAGAGGGAAAAAAAGTGTGTCCTTTCTTCCTTCTTGAGAATTCTAGACCCCTCTCTCCTTGGGGACCCTTGAACTTCTTATAAACCTGCCTTGGCAATGACTCTCTCCGAAACATGATTGAACAGCCGTTTGGAAGCTTCCTTTGACTTTCCCTGGGAGGGAGGGAGCCATCCCTGAGCACAGGGCCTCAGGGGCCATGGCCAATGAAAACTAATCTCCCAGTAAGTGCTTTTCAGCCCTGTGTGACTCTCAGCCCACAGGAGGCTGAGAAAACTCTCTTCCTTGGAGGAAGGAAAGGCAGCCCAAGAGTATGTTTTCAGGCCTGTATCTTGCAGCAAGTGTTTGGCTTGTTAGACATAAGACCTGCAGGCCTGCTCCAACAGACGCCATTCCAGAATCAGGGCCTTGTGTCTCCCTGCAGTTTCCTGGCCTCGCAAACACATTCCTAGGTGAGAGCAGTCCTGCCCATGGGGAAGCAGGCTGTGGGAGTGTGTCTGAGGGGGCCAGGTGCCATGCTGGGGTCACCTGGTCGAGGGCACATTGCACCTCCAATGGACCCCAGGCAAGGAATTGCAGGCCACCACCTTGCTTCTGAAATCCCAAAGTGGGGAGCAAAGCTCGCTCTGTCAGAGGGAAGAAAACAGCAACAGGATGGATTTTCAAGCAGTAGCTCGGCTGTACTGCGTTAGGGCTCCAAGGAAGAAAAATGCAAATGTTAGCCCCTACGACTGGTATCCAGCTGGGCTCCCAGGATGATTTCCCCGCAGGATCCAAGAACGTTCCAGACAGACCTGGGCTCACTAGCTCCCTCCTGCAGAGGAAGCATGATAGAACAGCTGTTTGGAGGTTGCTTTGACACCCCCTGGGAGGGTAGGATCCCTCCCTGGGTGCAGGGCCTCAGGGGCCATTGCCGCTGAGAAATGCCCTCTAAGCCAGACCTTTCCAGCCTTGTATGACTCAGCACGGAGGAGACTGGAAAAGCTATCTTCCTCAGAGGAAGGAAAGGCAGCCCCAGAGAGTGTGTTTTCACACCTGTATCTCGCAGCAAGTGTTTGCCATCTCAGACGTCACACCTCCAGGCCTGCTCCAACGGCCTCAGTTCCAGAGTCAGGGCCGTGTGTCTCCCTGCATTTTCTGAGCCTTGGGAACACATTCCTAGGTCAGAACAGTCCTGCCCATGGGGAAGGAGGCTGCGGGAGTGTGTCTGAGGCGATCGGGTGCCATGCTGGGGTCCAATAGACCTGGTACCTCCAATAGACCCCAGGACAACAGTGGTGGGGCTCCCCCTGGCTTCCGAAATGCCAAAGCGAGAAGCAAAGCTAGCTCTATCAGAAGGAAGAAAAGAGCAATTAGATGGATGTTCAGGCTGTTGCTGGGCCGCATCACTTCAGGGTCACCCCCGAGAGGAGCAGGCGCCCTGTGGCCCCTAGGTCCGATATGCAGGTTAACACACAGGATGTGTCCCCATAGGAGCCAAGAATTTTCCTGACAGACCTAGGCTCACTAGAGCTCTCCTACAGGGCAAAAGGGATAGAACAGACTGTGGATGTGACTCTGCCTTTCCCAGCGAGCATGGGGCCCTCCCTACGGCCCCGGGCTCCAGGGAAAATTGTCCCTGAAAAATGACCTCCAAGAAGCGCTTTTCCAGCAGGCTGGGATGCAGAGTTCACAGGATGTGGGGAAAGTGATCGTCCTTCAGGGAAGAAGAGGCAGCCACCCAGTGTGTGTTTGCAAGCCTGTATTTGGAAGAAACTGGTTAGCTTCTTCAAGGGGAGACCTCCAGGTCTGCTCAGAGGACCGAAATTCCAGAGGCAGCACCATGCATCTCCCCTGTCCTTTCTGAGCCTTGGAAAGACATTCCTAGCTTATAGCGGTATTGCTCATGAAGAAGCAGGATGCAGGAATGTGTCAGACATGACTGGGTGCCTTCCTGGGTTCAGCTCCGTGAGGGGCCTTTCCACTCAAAGTAGGTCCCATGCCTCCTTGGGGAGGAAGTGGGGCCCGCTTGCCTCCAAATTGCCAAAGGCTGGAACAAAGCTAGTTCTATCAGAGGTAAGAAAAGAGCAATTGGATGGATGTGGAAGCTGTTGCTGGGCCGCACTGCTTCAGGCCCCCCACCCCTCTGGCCCCGAGAGAAACAGGCGCCCTGTGGCCCCTCGGTCCTGTATGCAGTTTCACACATAGAATGTGTCCCCATAGGAGCCAAGAATTTTCCTGACAGACCTAGGCTCACTAGAGCTCTCCTACAGAGCAAAGGGGATGGGACAGATGTGTGGCTGTGGCTCTGCCTTTCCTGGGAGTGTGGAGCCGCTCCCTATGGCCCCCGGGCTCCAGGGGAAATTGCCCTGAATAATGACCTCCAAGAAGCGCTTTTCCAACTGGCTGAGACGTGGAGTTCTCAGGATGCAGGGAAAGCGAGTGTCCCTTCGGGGAAGCAAAGGCAGTCACCTGTTATCATTACTTACTAGAATAGTAGGTACCTTCTCTGGTTGGGCAGAGGCCTTCCCTACCTGATCTGAAAAAGAAAATGAAGTAGCTCGCTGATTTGAGAAATAATTCCCAGACTTGGGTTTCCAACCAGTATGGAATCCGACAATTGCCCTGTCTTTGTAGCCGCGTTAATTAACAGGTATGTGAAGCTCTAAATATCAGTGGAAATTACATACAGCATATAGGCCCCAGTGTTCTGGAATGGTGCAAAGAAACAACCAAACTGTTGAAGAGACGCTTTCAAAATGGATCATAGAGACTGACTGTACATGGATGGGCTTGCTTCTGGCAGACTTACTCATATTACGGGTAACTGCACGTTCCCATAGTTGTTGTCCTTATGCAATTTTCTATGGGAGAACCCCCCACCCCACAATGAGGCAGGTGTTAGCAGATTTGCCACAAGTAAGGAGGTGGGATTTCACAGCAGCTGGAACAATTAGGTAAGGTAATAAATCAGGTAACTAAGTTTGTGTAAAAAAAAATATATCATTCCCCCTTGAGGAACAGATTCATGAATTTGTGCTCAGTGATCAGGTGTGGCTCAATGACTGGAAACACAATTCCTTGGCCTGACATCGGAAAGGTCCTTATACTGTTGTTTTAGCCACAATTCTGAAAGAGAAGGGAATACTAGACCACCTAACCTGCCTCTTGAGAAATCTGTATGAAGGTCAGGAAGCAACAGTTAGAGCAGGACATGGAACAACAGACTGGTTCCAAAAAGGAAAAGGAGTATGTCAAGGCTGTTTATTGTCACCCTGTTTATTTAACTTATATGCAGAGTACATCATGAAAAATGCTGGGATGGAAGATACGTGAGCTGGAATCAAGATTGCCGGAAGAAATAGCAATACACTTAGATATGCAGATGTCACCACCATTATGGCAGAATGGGAAGAGGAACGGGTATGTCGGGGAACTTCTTGAGTTGCAGCAAAGGTGTGAAGGACCCTTTCGAAGTTCCAGAGGTTAGGTGTGGTTAGTCTCGAGATGCCTCAGCGGAAATGGGCCTCATGTCGCCTGGAATGGAGAGGCTTCTGGATCTTCCCGAGTTTCAGCAGGTGCTCTCGAGTTACGACGGGGACTTCAGGGACCCGCTTTGGCGGCCTCAGGAAAGGCCAGTCATCATGCGTGTTGCTAGGGGGCCTCTCGTGATTCCTCTCCCGTCGGTGCCGGGGCCTAAGCCGTTGTGTGGAGTCGGGGCCGGAAGCAGAGGATTCCTCTCCAGTGCCGACATGGATTTTGGGGTACTTCTGGAGTTTCCACAGGGGAGTCAGTCCTCGTCTCGAGTGGGGGCATGCACGTGGGATTTAATTCCGAGCTGTAGCAGCAGTGTCACACTTCGCATCGCCTGGATCAAGGGATCTCTGGCTTTCCCTCGAGGCTTTCCCACGAGGCTTTCCCACAGGGCTGTCCCACGTGCCACCGTGTGTGCTCGATCCTCGACGTGAAAGTCAAGGCAGTGCAGGGAAAACAGGTTCCTCTGGAATACACTAAGACATCTGGGGGACTCTTGGAATGGTGCCATCACCCTGGAGTTACCCTCGCCTTTCCTGTGGAGAGCGCCTCTTCTTGAGATGCGACTGGAATCCCGGGAATTCTTTCCCGAAGAAGCAGGGAAAGGATCCCTCATCTCGAGCTGCGAGGCTGAAACGGGGCTCCTCTGGATGTGGGCGGGACCCTCGTGCCTCCTCTCGAGTGGAGAGGGTATGTCAGGGAATTTCTTGAGTTGCAGCAAGGCTGTGAAGGACCCTTTGGAAGTTCCAGAGGTTAGGTGTGATTAGCCTTGAGAAGCCTCAGCTGAAATGGGCCTCATCTCGCTTGGAGGGCAAAACCTCGTGGATTTTCTCGAGATGTGGCAGGTGCTCTCAACTTACGACGGGGACTTCAGGGACCCGCTCTAGTGGCCTCAGGTCTGGACAGTCCACATTCGATTTGCTCTGGGTCCTCCCGGGATTCCTTTCCCTTCGATGCCGGGGCCTAAGACCTTGTATGGAGTCAGGACCGGAACCTGAGGATTCCTCTCCAGTGCTGACTTGGATCTTGGGGTACTTCTAGAGTCTCCCCAGGGGAGTCACTTCTCATCTCGAGAGGGGGCATGCAAGTTCGCTTTCCTCCCGAACTTAGCAGCAGTGTCATGCTTCCCGTCGCGTCAGTCATGGGATCTGTGGCTTTCCCTCGAAGATTTCCCATGAGGCTTTCCCACGAGGCTTTCCCACAGGGCTGTCCCACGTGCCACCGTGGTGGTAGTCGATCCTCGGCGTGAAAGTCGAGGCAGTGCTTGGAAAACAGGTTCCTCTGGAATGGACTGAGACATCTGAGGGACTCTTGGAATGGTGGCACGACGCTGGAGTTCCTCTCGCCTTTCCTGTGGAGAGCGCCTCCTCTTGAGATGCGACGGGAATGCCCAGAGTTCTTTCCCGACCAAGCAGCGAAAGGATCCCTCATCTCGAGCTAGGAGGCGCAAACGGGGCTCCTCTGGATGTGGCCGGGACCCTCGTGCTTGCTCTAGAGTGGAGACGAGTAAGGCAGTGGACTTCTTCATTTGCAGCAAGGGTGTGAAGGAGCTTTTGGAACTTCCAGAGTTTAGGTGTGATTAGCCTCGAGAAGCCTCAGCGGAAATGGGCCTCATCTCGCCTGGAGGGCAAAACCTCCTGGATTTTCTCGAGTTGCATCAGGTGCTCTCGACTTACGACGGGGACCTCAGGGACCCACTCGGGTGGCCTCAGGAAAGGCCAGTCCCAATGCGAGTTGCTCGGGGGCCTATTGGGATGCCTCTTCCTTCGAAGCCGGGGCCTAAGACCTTGTGTGGGGTCGGGCCCGGAACCTGAGGATTCCTCTCCAGTGCTGACATGGATCTTGGAGTACTTCTGGAGTCTCCCCAGGGGAGTAAGTCCTCGTCTCCAATGGGGGCATGCACATGCGCTTTCCTCCTGAGCGGTAGCAGCAGTGTCACGCTTTCCGTCGCCTGGATCAAGGGACCTGAGGCTTTCCCTCGAAGCTTTCCCACGAGGCTTTCCCACAGGGCTGTCCCACGTGCCACCGAGGTGGGAATCGATCCTCGGCGTGAAAGTCGAGGCAGTGCAGGGAAAACAGGTGAGACTTCTGGGGGACTCTTGGAATGGTGGCACGATGCTGGATTTCCTCTCGCCTTTCCTGTGGAGAGCGCCTCCCCTTGAGATGGGACGGGAATGCCCAGAATTCTTTCCCGACAAAGCAGCGAAAGGATCCCTCATCTCGAGCTATGAGGCAGAAACAGGGCTCTTCTGGATGTGGCCGGGAACCTCGTGCTTCCTCTAGAGTGGAGACGGGGATATCAGGGAAGTTCTTGATTTGCAGCAAGGGTGTGAATGAACTTTTGGAAGTTCCAGAGGTTAGGTGTGATTAGCTTCGGGAAGCCTCAGCAGAAATGGGCCTCAACTCGCCTGGAGGGCAAAACCTCCTGGATTTTCTCGAGTTGCGGCAGGTGCTCTCGACTTCCGACGGGGACCTCAGGGATCCGATATGGTGACCTCAGGAAAGGCCTGTCCCCATGCGAGTTGCACTCGGGCCTCTCGGGATTCCTCTCCCGTCGATGCCGTGGCCTAAGACCTTGTGTGGAGTCGGGGCCGGAACCTGAGGATTCCTCTCCAGTGCTGACATGGATCTTGGGGAACTTCTGGAGTCTCCCCAGGGGAGTAAGTCCTCGTCTCGAATGGGGGCATGCACGTGCGCTTTCATCCAGAGCGGTAGCAGCAGTGTCACGCTTCCCATCGCCTGAATCAATGGATCGGTGGCTTTCCCTCGAGACTTTCCCAAGAGGCTTTCCCACGTGGCTTTCCCACAGGGGTGTCCCAAGTGCCACCGTGGTGTGAGTCGATCCTTGGCTTGAAAGTCGGGGCAATGCAAGGAAAACAGGTTCCTCTGGAATGGACTGGGACATCTGGGGGACTCTTGGAATGGTGGCCCGACGATGGAGTTCCTCTCGCCTTTCCTGTGGAGAGCGCCTCCTCTTGAGATGTGACGAGAATGCCGGGAATTCTTTCCCGACCAAGCTGGGAAACATTCCCACATCTCGAGCTTCGAGGTGGAAACGGGGCTCCTCTGGATGTGGGCAGGACCCTCGTGCTTCCTCTTGAGTGGAGACGGGTATGTCAGGGAACTCCTTCAGTTGCAGCAAGGGTGTGAAGGACCTTTGGGAAGTTCCAGAGGTTAGGTGTGATTAGCCTTGAGAAGCGTTAGCGGAAATGGGCCTCATCTCGCCTGGAGGGCAAAACCTCCTGGAGTTTCTCGAGTTGCATCAGGTGCTCTCCACTTACGACGGGGACCTCAGGGAAACGCTCTGGTGGCCTCAGGACTGGCCAGTCCCCATTCGAGTTTCTCGGGGGCCTCTCAAGATTTTTATCCCTTCGATGCCGGGGCCTAAGACCTTGTGTGGATTCGGGGCTGGATCCTGAGGATTCCTCTCCAGTGCTGACAGGGATCTTGGGGTACTTCTGGAGTCTCCCCAGGGCAGTAAGTCCTCTTCTCAAGAGGGGGCATGCACATGCGCTTTCCTCCACAGCGGGTGCAGCAGTGTCACGCTTCCCTTAGCGTCGATCAAGGGATCTGCGGCTTTCCTCTAGGCTTTCCCACGTGGCTTTCCCACGAGGCTTTCCCACAGGGCTGTCCCACGTGCCACCGTGGTCGGAGTCGATCCTCGGCGTCACAGTCGAGGCAGTGCAGGGAAAACAGGTTCCTCTGGAATGTACTGAGACATCTGGGGGACTCTTGGAATGGTGGCACGACGCTGGAGTTCCTATCGCCTTTCCCGTGGAGAGCGCCACCTCTTGAGATGCGACGGGAATGCCGGGAAATCTTTCCCAAACAAGAAGGGAAAGGATCCCTCATCTCAAGTTACCAGGTGGAAACAGGACTCCTCTGGATGTGGGCGGGACCCTCGTGCTTCCTCTCAAATGGAGACGGGGATGTCGGGGAACTTCTTGAGTTGCAGCAAGGGTGTGAAGGACCTTTTGGAAGTTCCAGAGCTTAGATGTGATTAGCCTTGAGAAGGAAAGATTTGAGTAGCCTTGAGCAGCGGAAATGGGCCTTATCTCGCCTGGAGGGCAAAACCCCCTGGATTTTCTCGTGTTGCGGCAGGTGCTCTCGAATTACGACGGGGATCTCAGGGACCCACTCTGGTGGCCTCAGGAAAGACCAGTCCCAATGCTAGATGCTCGGGGGCCTCTCGGGATTCCCCTCCCGTCGATGCCGGAGCCTAGGACCTTGTGTGGAGGCGGGCCCGGAACATGAGGATTCCTCTCCAGTGCTGACATGGATCTTGGGGTACTTCTGGAGTCTCCCCAGGGGAGTAAGTCCTCGTCTCGAATGGGGGCATGCACGTGTGCTTTCCTCCAGAGCGGTAGCAGCAGTGTCACGCTTCCCATCGCCTGGATCAAGGTATCTGTGGCTTTCCCTCGAGGCTTTCCCACGAGGCTTTCCCACGAGGCTTTCCCACAGGGCTGTCCCACGTTCCACAGTGGTGGGAGTCGATCCTCGGCGTGAAAGTCGAGGCAGTGCAGGGAAAACAGGTTCCTCTGGAATGGACTGAGACATCTGTGGGACTCTTGGAATGGTGGCACGACGCTGGAGTTCCTCTCGCCTTTCCTGTGGAGAGCGCCTCCTCTTGAGATGCGACGGGAATGCCCAGAATTCTTTCCCGACCAAGCAGCGAAAGGATCCCTCATCTCGATCTACGAGGCGGAAACGGGGCTCCTCTGGATGTGGCCGGGACCCTCGTGCTTCCTCTATAGTGGAGACGGGTATGTCAGGGAACTTCTTGAGTTGCAGCAAGGGTATGAAGGACCTTTTGGAAGTTCCAGAGGTTAGATGTGATTAGCCTAGAGAAGCCTCAGCGGAAATGGGCCTACTCTTGCCTGGAGGGCAAAACCTCCTGGGTTTTCTCGAGTTGCAGCAGGTGCTCTCGACTTACGACGTGGTCTTCAGGGACCTGCTCTGGTGGCCTCAGGAAATGCCAGTCCCCATGCGAGTTGCTCGGGGCCCTCTCGGGGTTCCTCTCCCTTCGATGCCGGGGCCTAAGACCTTGTTTTGGTCAGGTCCAGAACCTGAGGATTCCTCTCCAGTGCTGACATGGATCTTGTGATACTTCTGGAGACTCCCCAGGGGAGTAAGTCCTCGTCTCGAATGGGGGCATGCACGTGTGCTTTCCTCCAGAGCGGTAGCAGAAGTGTCACGCTTCCCATCGCCTGGATCAAGGGATCTGTGGCTTTCCCTAGAGGCTTTCCCACGAGGCTTTCCCACAGTGCTGTCCCACTTGCCATCGTGGTCGAATTCGATCATCGGCGTGAAAGTCAAGGCAGTGCAGGGAAAACAGGTTCCTCTGGAATAGACTGAGACATCTGAGGGACTCTTGGAATGGTGGCAAGACGCTGGAGTTCCTCTCGCCTTTCCTGTGGAGAGCGCCTCCTCTTGAGATGCGACGGGAATGCTGGGAATTCTTTCCTAACCAAGCAGGGAAATGACCCCTCATCTCGAGCTACGAGGCGGAAACCGGGCTCCTCTGGCTGTCGTCAGGACCCTCGTGCTTCCTCTAGTGTGGAGACGGGGATGTCGGGGAACTTCTTGAGTTGCAGCAAGGGTGTGAAGGACCTTTTGGAAGTTACAGAGCTTAGATGTGATTAGACTTGGGAAGCCTCAGCGGAAATGTGCCTCATCTCGCCTGGAGGGCAAAACCTCCTGGATTTTCTCGAGTTGTGGCAGGTGCTCTATACTTACGAAAGGGACCTCACGGACCCGCTCTGGTGGCCTGAGGAATGGCCAGTCCCCATGCGAGTTGCTCGGGGGCCTCTCGGAATTCCTCACCCTTGAGGACGGTGCCTAAGACCTTGAGTGGTGTCACGTCCGGAACCTGAGGATTCCTCTCCAGTGCTGACATAGATCTTGGGGTACTTCTGGAGTCTCCCCAGGGGAGTAAGTCCTCGTCTCGAATGGGGGCATGCACGTGCGCTTTCCTCCAGAGCGGTAGCAGCAGTGTCACGCTTCCCATCGCCTGGATCAAGGGATCTGTGGCTTTCCCTCGAGGCTTTCCCACGAGGCTTTCCCATGAGGCTTTCCCACGAGGCTTTCCCACAGGGCTGTCCCACGTGCCACCGTGGTGTGAGTCGATCCTCGGCGTGAAAGTCCAGGCGGTACAAGGAAAACAGGTTCCTCTGGAATGGACTGGGACATCTGGGGGACTCTTGGAATGGTGGCACGACGATGGAGTTCCTCTCGCCTTTCCTGTGGAGAGCGCCTCCTCTTGAGATGCGACGGGAATGCCCAGAATTCTTTCCCGACCAAGCAGCGAAAGAATCCCTCATCTCGATCTACGAGGTGGAACCGGGGCTCCTCTGGATGTGGCCGGGACCCTCGTGCTTCCTCTAGAGTGGAGACGGGGATGTCGGGGAACTTCTTGAGTTGCAGCAAGGGTGTGAAGGACCTTTTGGAAGTTCCAGAGGTTAGATGTGATTTGCCTTGAGAAGCCTCAACGGAAATGTGCCTCATCTCGCCTGGAGGGCAAAACCACGCGGATTTTCTCGAGTTGCGGCAGGTGCTCTGGACTTATGACGTGGACCTCAGGGACCCGCTCTGTTGATCTCAGGAAAGGGCAGTCCCCATGCGAGTTGCACGCGGGCCTTTTGGGATTCCACTCCCTTCGATGCCGGTACCTAAGACCTTGTGTGTAGTCGGGGCCGTAACCTGAGGATTACTTTCCAGTGCTGACATGGATCGTGGGGTACTTCTGGAGTCTCCCCAGGGGAGTAAGGCCTCGTCTCGAATGGGAGTATGCACGTGCACATTCCTCCAGAGCGGTAGCAGCAGTGTCACGCTTCCCATCGCCTGGATCAAGGGATCTGTGGCTGTCCCTCGAGGCTTTCCCAAGAGGCTTTCCTACGAGGCTTTCCCACATGGCTGTCCCACATGCCACCGTGGTGAGAGTCGATCCTCCGCGTGAAAGTCGTGGCAGTGCAGGGAAAACAGGTTCCTCTGAAATGGACTGAGACATCTGGGGGACTCTTGGAATGGTGTCACGACGCTGGAGTTTCTCTCGCCTTTCCTGTGGAGAGCGTCTCCTCTTGAGATGTGCTGGGAATGCCCAGAATTCTTTCCCGAACAAGCAGCGAAAGAATCCCTCATCTCGATTTGCGAGGCGAAAATGGGGCTCCTCTGGATGTGGCCGGGACCCTCGTGCTTCCTCTAGAGTGGAGACGGGTATGTCAGGCAACTTCATTTGTTGCAGCAAGGGTGTGAAGGACCTTTTGGAAGTTCCAGAGGTTAGGTGTGATTAGCTTCGAGAAACCTCAGCGGAAATGGGCCTCATCTCGCCTGGAGGGCAAAACCTCCTGGATTTTCTCGAGTTGTGGCAGGTGCTCTTGACTTACGATGGGGACCTCAGGGACCCGCTCTGGTGGCTTCCGGAAAGGCCAGTCCCAATGCGAGTTGCTCGGGGGCCTCTCGGATTCCTCTCCCTTCAATGCCGGGGCCTAAGACCTTCTGTGGAGTCGGGGCCGGAACCTGAGTAATCCTCTCCAGTGCTGACATAGAACTTGGGGTACTGCTGGAGTCTCCCCAGGGGAGTGAGTCCTCGTCTCGTGAGGGAGCATTCACGTGCGCTTTCCTCCGGAGCTGTAGCAGCAGGGTCACCCTTCCCATTGCGTCGATCATGGGTACTGTGGCTTTCCCTCGAGGATTTCCCACGAGGCTTTCTCATGAGGCTTCCCACAGGGCTGTCCCACGTGCCACCGTCGTGTGAGCCGATCCTCGACGTGAAGGTCTAGGCAGTGCAGGGAAAACAGGTTCCTCTGAAATGGACTGAGACAACTGGGGGACTCTGGGAATGGTGGCACAACCCTGTAGTTCCGTTCGCCTTTCCTGTAGAGAGCGCCTCCTCTTGAGATGCGACGTAACACCCAGAATTCTTTTCCGACCAACCAGAGAAAGGATCCCCCATCTCGAGCTACGAGGCGGAAACGGGGCTACCCGGGATGTGGGCGGGACCCTCGTGCTTCCACTCTAGTGGAGACGGGTATGTCGGGGAACTTCTTGAGTTTCATCAAGCTTGTGAAGGACTCTTTGGAAGTTCCAGAGGTTAGAGGTGATAAGCCTCGAGACGACTCACCGGAAATGGGCCTCATCTCGCCTAGAGGGCAAAACCTCCTGGATATCCTCGAGTTGGGGCAGGTGCTCTCGAGTTACTACGGGGACCTCTGGGACCCGCTCTGGTGGCCTCAGGGAAGGCCAGTCCCCATTGGAGTTGCTTGGGGGCCTCCTGGGATTCCTCTCAAGTCGATGCCTGGGCCTAAGACCTTCTGTGAAGTCGCGAGCAGAACCTGATGATTCCTCTCCAGTGCTCACATGTATGTTGGGGTATTTCTGGAGTCTGCCCGGGGGAGTGAGTCCTCGTATCTAGAGGCGGCATGCACGTGCGCTTTCCTTCCGACCTGTAGCAGCAGTGTCACACATCCCGTCGTGCCGATCATGGGATCTGTGGCTTTCCCTCGAGGATTTCCCACGAGGCTTTCCCACGAGGCATTCCCACAGGACTGTCCAACGTGCCACCGTGGTGGAAGACGATCCTCGGCGTGAAAGTCGAGGCAGTGCAGGGAAAACAGGTTCCTCTGGAGTGGACTGAGACATCTGGGGAACTCTGGGAATGGTGACACCACCCTGGAGTTCCTCTCGCCTTTCCTGTGGAGAGCGCCTTCTCTTGAGATGAGACAGGAAGGCCGGGAGTTCTTTCCAGACCAAGCGGAGAAAGGATCCCTCATCCGGAGCTACGAGGTGGAAACGGGGCTCCTCTGGATGTGGGCGGGACCCTCGTGCTCACTTTAAAATGTAGACTGGTATGTCGGGGAACTTCTTGAGTTTCAGCAAGGGTGTGAAGGACCTTTTGGAAGTTCCAGATGTTAGCTGTGATGAGCCTCGAGAAGCCTCAGCGGAAATGGGCCTCATCTTGCCTGGAGGGCAAAACCTCCTGGATTTTCTCGAGTTGCGGCAGGTGCTCTCGACTTACGACGGGGACCTGAGGGACCCACTCTGGTGGCCTCAGGAAAGGCCAGTCCCCATGCGAGTTGCTCGGGGGCCTCTCGGGATTCCTCTCCCTTAAATGCTGGGTCCTAAGACCTTGTGTGGAGTCGGGGCCAGAACCTGAGGATTCCTCTCCAGTGCGGACATGGATCTTGGGGTACTTCTGGAGTCCCCCCAGGGGAGTGAGTCCTCGTCTTGAGGGGGTCATGCACGTGCGCTTTCCTCCCGAGCTGTAGCACCAGTGTCACGTTTCTCGTCGCGCCGATCATGGGATCTGTGGCTTTCCTCGAGGATTTCCCACGAGGCTTTCCCACGAGGGTTTCCCACAGGGCTGTCCCACGGGCCACCTTGGTGTGAGTCGATGCTCGGCGTGAAAGTCGAGGCAGTGCAGGGAAAACAGATTCCTCTCGAATGGACTGAGACATCTGGGGGACTTGGGAATGGTGTCAGGACACCGGAGTTCCTCTCACCTTTCCTGTGGATAGTGCCTCCTCTTGAGATGCGATGGGAACTCCCAGAATTCTTTCCCGAAAAAGCAGGGAAAGGATCCCTCATCTCGAGCTACGAGACGCAATCGGGGATCCCCTGGATGTGCGCGGGACTCTCATGCTTCCTCTCGATTGGAGACGGGTATGTCAGGGAACTTGTTGAGTTGCAGCAACGGTGTGAAAGACCTTTTAGAAGTTCCAGAGGTTAGGTGTGATTAGCCTAGAGAAGCTTCAGCGGAAATGGGCCTCATCTCGCCTGGAGGGCAAAACCTCCTGGATTTTCTCGAGTTGCGGCAGGTGCTCTCAACTTACGACGGGGACCTCTGGTACCTGCTCTGGTGGCCGCAAGACTGGCCAGTCCCCATTCGAATTGCTAGGCGGCCTCTCGGGATTCCTCTCCCGTTGATGCCGGGGCCTAAGACCTTGTGTGGAGTCGGGCCGGAACCTGAGGATTCCTCTCCAGTGCTGACACGTATCTTCAGGTACTTCTGGAGTCTCCACAGGGGAGTGACTCCTCGTCTTGAGAGGGGTCATGCACGTGCCCTTTCCTCCCGAGCTGTTGCAGCAGTGTCACGCTTCCCGTCGCGCCGATCAAGGGATCTGTGGCTTTCCCTCGTGGCTTTTCCACGAGGCATTCACACGAGGCTTTCCCACAGGGCTGTCCTACCTGCCACCGTAGTGGGTGTCGATCCTCGAATTGCCGGCGTTCACGTCGCATCTCAATAGGAGGCGCTCTCCACAGGAAAGGCGAGAGGAACTCCAGCGTCGTGCCACCATTCCAAGAGTCCCCCAGATGTCTCAGTCCATTCCAGAGGAATCTGTATTCCCTGCACTGCCTCGACTTTCACGCCGAGGATCGACTCTTACCTCGGTGGCACGTGGGAAAGCCCTGTGGGAAAGCCTCGTGGGAATGCCTGGAGGGAAAGCCACAGATCCCTTGATCCACGAGACGGGAAGCGTGACACTGCTGCGACAGCTCTGGAGGAAAGCGCACGTGCATGCCACCATTCGAGAGGAGGACTTACTCCCATGGGGAGACTCCAGAAGTACCCCAAGATCCATGTCAGCACTGGAGAGGAATGCTCAGTTTCCAGCCCCGAATACACACAAGGACTTAGGCCCCGTCATTGAAGGTAGAGGAATCCCGAGAGGACCCCGATCATCTACCTTGGGGACTGGCCTTTCCTGAGGAAACCAGAGCGCGTCCCTGAGGTCACCGTGGTAAGTGGAGAGCACCTGCCACAACTCGAGAAAATCCAGGAGGTTTTTACCCTCCAGGCTGTTGAGGCCAATTTCCGCTGACGCTTCTCGAGGCAAATCACACCTAACCTCCGGAACTTCCAAAAGGTCCTTCACACTCTTGCTGCAAATCAAGAAGTTCCCGACATACCCGATTCCACTCTAGAGGAAGCACGAAGGTCCCGGCCACATCCAGGGGAGCCCCGTTTCCGCCTAGTAGCTCGAGATGAGGGATCCTTTCCCTGCTTGGTCGGGAAAGAAATCCCGGCGTTCCCTTCGCATCTCAAGAGGAGGCGCTCTCCACAGGAAAGGCGAGAGGAACTCCAGGGTCGTGCCACCATTCCGAGAGTCCCCCAGATGTCTCAATCCATTCCAGAGGAACCTGTTTTCCCTGCACTGCCTCGACTTTCACGCTGAGGATCGACTCCCACCACGGTGGCACGTGGGACAGCCCTGTGGGAAAGCCTCGTGGGAAAGCCTCATGGGAAATCCTCGAGGGAAACCCACAGATCCCATGATCGATGAGACGGGAAGCGTGACACTGCTGCTACAGTTCGGGAGGAAAGCGCGCGTGCATGCCCCCTCTCGAGACGAGGATCACTCCCCTGGGGAGACTCAAGAAGTACCCCAAATCCATGTCAGCACTGGAGAGGAATCCTCAGGTTCCGTTCCCGACGCCACACAAGGTCTTAGTCCCCGGCATCGAAGGCAGAGGAATCCCGAGAGGCCCGCAAGCAACTCGAAAGGGGACTGACCTTTCCTGAGGCCACCAGAGCGGGTCCCTGAGGTCCCCGTCATAAGTCGAGAGCACCTGCCGCAACTCGAGAAAATCCAGGAGGTTTTGCCCTCCAGGCGAGATGAGGACCATTTCCGCTGAGGCTCTCAAGGCTAATCACATCAAAGCCCTGAAACTTCCAAAAGGTCCTTCACACCCTTGCTGCACCTCAAGAAGTTCCCCGACATCCCCGTCTCCACTCTAGAGGAAGCACGAGGGTCCTGCCCACATCCAGAGGAGCCCATTTTCCGCCTCGTAGCTCGAGATGAGGGATCCTTTCACTGCTTGGTCAGAAAAGAATTCCCGGCGTTCCCGTCGCATCTCAAGAGGAGGCGCTCTCCACAGGAAAGGCGAGAGGAACTCCAGGGTCGTGCCACCATCTCAGTGTCCCCCAGATATCTCAGTCCATTCCAGAGGAACCTGTTTTCCCTGCACTGCCTCGACTTTCACGCCGAGGATCTACTCACACCACGGTGGCACGTGGGACTGCCCTGTGGGAAAGCCACTTCGGAAAGCCTCGTTGGAAATCCTGGAGGGAAAGCCACAGATCCCATGATGGACGCGACGGGAAGCGTGACACTGCTGCTACAGATCCCATGATGTACGCGACGGGAAGCGTGACAATGCTGCTTCAGCTCGGGAGGAAACCGCACGTGCCTGCCCCTTCTCGAGACGACGACTCACTCCCCTGTGGAGACTCCAGAAATACCCCAAGATCCTTGTCAGCACTGGAGAGGAAACCTCAGGTTCCGGCCCCGACTCCAACAAGGTCTTAGGCCCCTGCATCGACGGGAGAGGAATCCTGAGAGGCCCCCGAGCAATTCGAATGGGGACTGGCCTTTCGTGAGGCCACCAGAGCGGGTCCCTGAGGTCCCCGTGGTAAGTCGAGAGCACCTGCCGCAACTCGAAAAAATCCAGGAGGTTTTTCCCTCCAGGCGAGATGAGGCCCATTTCGGCTGTGGCTTCTCGAGGCTAATCACACCTAACCTCTGGAACTTCTAAAAGGTCCTTCACACCCTTGCTGCAACTCAAGAAGTTCTCCAGCATAAACGTCTCCACTCTAGAGGAAGCACGAGGGTCTCGCCCACATAGAGGAGCCCCGTTTCCGACTCGTAGCTCTAGTTGAGGGATCCTTTTGCTGCTTGGTCGGGAAAGAATTTCCGGCGTTCCCGTCGCATCTCAAGACACTCTCCATAGGAAAGGTGAGAGGAACTCCAGCATCGTACCACCATTCCAAGAGTCCCCAGATGTCTCAGTCCATTCCAGAGGAACCTGATTTCCCTGCACTGCCTCGACTTTCACGCCGTGGATCTACTCCCACCACGGTGGCACGTGGGACAGCCCTGTGGAAAAGTCTCGTGGGAAAGCCTCGAGGGAAAGCCACAAATCCATTGATCCACAAGATGGAAAGCGTGACACCGATGCTACCGCTCTGGAGGAATGCGCACGTGCATGCCCCCATTCGAGAAGAGGACTTACTCCCATGGGGAGACTCCAGAAGTACCCCAAGTTCCATGTCAGCACTGGAGAGTAATCCTCAGGTTCCCGACCCGACTCCACACAAGGTCTTAGGCTCCGGCATCCAAGGGAGGGGAATCCCGAGAGGACCCCGAGCAACTCGCCTGGGGGCTGGCCTTTCCTGAGGCCACCAGAGCGGGTCCCTGTGGTCCCCATCTTATGTCGAG
Organism: Ovis aries; assembly: GCF_016772045.2. NCBI lineage: Eukaryota > Metazoa > Chordata > Mammalia > Artiodactyla > Bovidae > Ovis > Ovis aries. The sequence continues at coordinate 49,188 of NW_024599819.1, read as the reverse complement.
AGCACCTGCTGCAACTCGAGAAAATCCAGGAGGTTTTGCCCTCCAGGCGAGATGAGGCCCATTTCCGCTGAGGCTTCTCGAATCTAATCACACCTAACCTCTGGAACTTCCAAAAGGTACTTCACACCCTTGCTGCAACTTAAGAAGGTGCCTGACATACCCGTCTCCACTCTAGAGGAAGCACGAGGGTCCCGGCTTCATCCATAGGAGCCCCGCTTCCGACTCGTAGCTCGAGATGAGGGATCCTTTCGCTGCTTGGTCGGAAAAGAAATCTGGGCATTCCCGTCGCATCTCAAGAGGAGGTGCTCTCCACAGGAAAGGCGAGAGGAAATCCAGCTTCGTGCCACCATTCCAAGACTACCCGAAATGTCTCAGTCCATTCCAGAGGAACCTGTTTTCCCTGCACTGCCTGGACTTTCACGCCGAGGATTGATTCCCACCACGGTGGCACGTGGGACAGCCCTGTGGCAAAGCTTCGTTGGAAAGCCTGGAGGGAAAGCCACAGATCCCTTGATCCAGGCGATGGGAAGCATGACACTGCTGCTACAGCTCTGGAGGAAAGCGCACGTGCATTCCCCCATTCAAGACGAGGACTTACTCCCCTGGGGAGACTCCAGACATACCCTAATATCCATGTCAGCACTGGAGAGGAATCCTCAGGTTCCGGGCCCGACTCCACACAAGGTCTTAGGCCCCTGCATCGAAGGGAGAGGAATCCCCAGAGGCCCCCGAGGAACTCGCATGGGGACTGGCCTACCCTGAGGCCACCAGAGTAGGTCCCTAAGGTCCCCCTCGTAAGTTGAGAGCACCTGTCGCAACTCGAAAAAATCCAGGAGGTTTTGCCCTCCAGGCGAGAAGAGGCCCATTTCCGCTGAGGCTTCTAGAGGCTAATCACACCTAACCTCTGGAACTTCCAAAAGGTCCTTCACAGCCTTGCTGCAAATCCAGAAGTTCCCCGACATACCCGTCTCCACTCAAGAGGAAGCACGAGGGTCCTGCACACATCCAGAGGAGCCGCGTTTCCGCCTCGTAGCTCGAGATGAGGGATCCTTTCGCTGCTTTGTCGGGAAAGAATTCTGGGCGTTCCCGTCGCATCTCAAGAAGAGGCGCTCTCCACAGGAAAGGGGAGAGGAACTCCAGGATCGTGCCACCATTCCCAGAGAACCCAAGATATCTCAGTCCATTACAGAAGAACCTGTTTTGCCTGCAGAGCCTCGACTTTCATGCCGAGGATCGACAGCCACCACGGTGGCACGTGGGACAGCCCTGTGGGAAAGCCTCGTGGGAAAGCCTCGTGGGAAACTCTAGAGGGAAAGCTGCAGTTCCCTTGATCGACGCTAGGGGAAGCGTGACACTGCTGCACCTGTTCTGGAAGAAAGCGATTGTGCATGCCCCCTCTTGAGAAGAGGACTTACTGCCCTGGGGAGACTCCAGAAGTACCCCAAGATCCATGTTAGCACTGGAGAGGAATCCTCAGGTTCCGAGCGCGACTCCCCACAAAGACTTAGGCCCCTGCATCGAATGGAGAAGAATCTTGAGAGGCCCCTGAACAACTCGAATGGGGACTGGCCAGTCCTGAGGCCACCAGGGTGGTCCCTGAGGTCCCCGTCGTCAGTCGAAAGCACCTGATGCAACTCGAGAAACTCCAGGAGGTTTTGCTCTCCAGGCGAGATGAGGCCCATTTCCCCTGACGCTTCTCGAGGCTAATCACACCTAACCTCTGGAAATTACAGAAGGTCCTTCAAACCCTTGCGGCAACTGAAGAAGTTCCCCGACATACCCGTCTCCTCTCCAGAGGAAGCACGAGGGCCCCGCCCACATCCAGAGGAGCCCCGTTTCCGCCTCGTAGCTCGAGATGTGAGATCCTTTGGCTGCTTGTTCGGGAAAGAATTCTGGGCATTCCCGTCCCATCTCAAGAGGAGGTGCTCTCCACAGGAAAGGCGAGAACTCCAGCGTCGTGCCACCATTCCCAGAGACCCCCAGATATCTCATTCCATTCCAGAGGAACCTGTTTTCCTGCACTGCCTCGACTTTAACGCCGAGGATCGACTCCCACCACGGCGGCAGGTGGGACAGCCCTGTGGGAAAGCCTCGTGGGAAAGCCTCATGGGAAAGCCACGAGGGAAAGCCACAGATCCCTTGATCCAGGCGATGGGAAGCGTGACAATGCTGCTACAGCTCTGGAGGAAAGCGCACGTGCATGCCCCCATTCGAGACGAGGACTTACTCCCTTGGGGAGACTCCAGAAGTACCCCACGATCCATGTCAGCACTGGAGAGGAATCCTCAGGTTCCGGGCCTGACTCCACAAGAGGTCTTAGGCCCCGGCATCGAAGGGAGAAGAATCTTGAGAGGCCCCCGAGCAACTCGAATGGGGACTGGCCAGTCCTGAGGCCACCAGAGCGGTTCCCTGAGGTCCCCCTCGTAAGTCGAGAGCACCTGCCGCAACTCGAGAAACTCCAGGAGGTTTTGCCCTCCAGGCGAGATGAGGCCCATTTCCCCTGAGGCTTCTCGAGGCTAATCACACCTAAGCTCTGGAACTTCCAAAAGGTCCTTCACACCCTTGCTGCAACTCAAGAAGTTCACTGACATACCCGTCTCCACTCTAGAGGTAGCACGAGGGTCCCGGCCACATCCAGAGGAGTCCCGTTTCCGCCTCGTAGCTCGAGATGCGGGATCCTTTCGCTGCTTGGTCGGGAAAGAATTCCCAGCATTCCCGTCGCATCTCAAGAGGAGGCGCTCTCCACAGGAAAGGCGAGAGGAACTCCAGCGTCGTGCCACCATTCCAAGAGTCCCCCAGATATCTCAGTCCATTCCAGAGGAAAATGTTTACCCTAAACTACCTCGAATTTCCCTCCGAGGATCGACTCACACCTCGGTGATACGTGGGAGAGCCCTGTGGGAATGCCTTGTGGGAAAGCCTCGTGAGAAATCCTGGAGGGAAAGCCACAGATACCATGATCGACGCGACAGGAAACTGACACTGCTGCTACAGCTCGGGAGGAAAGCACACGTGAATGCCCCCTCTGGAGACAATGACTGACTCCCCTGGGGAGACTCCAGAAGTACCCCAAGATCCATGTCAGCTCTGGAGAGGAATCCTCAGGTTCCGGCCCCGACTTCACACAAGGTCTTGAGTCACGGCATCGAAGGTAGAGGAATCCCGAGAGTCCCCTGAGCAACTCGCATAGGGACTGCCCTTTCCTGAGGCCACCAGAGAGGGTCCCTGAGTTCCCCGTCGTAAGGCGAGAGCAGCTGCCACAACTGGTGAAAATCCAGGAAGTTTTGCCCTCCAGGCGAGATGAGGCCCATTTCCACTGAGCCTTCTCGAGGCTAATCACACCTAAACTCTGGAACTTCAAAAAGGTCCTTCACACCCTTGCTGCAACTCACGAAGTTCCCCGACATACCCGTTTACACTAGAGTCGAAGCACGAGGGTCCCGCCCACATCCAGAGGAGCCCTGTTTCCACCTCGTAGCTCGAGATGAGGGATCCTTTCCCTGCTTAGTCTGGAAAGAATTCCCGGCGTTCCCGTCCCATCTCAAGAGGAGGCGCTCTACACAGGAAAGGCGAGAAGAACTCCAGGGTCGTGCCACCATTCCCAGAGTCCCCCAGATTTCTCAGTCCATTATAGAGGAACCTTTTTTCCCTGCACTGCCTCGACTTTCACGCCGAGGATCGACTCACATAACGGTGGCATATGGGATAGCCCTGTGGGAAAGCCTCGTGGGAAAGCCTAGTGGGAAATCCTCTAGGGAAAGCCACAGATCCCATGATCGACGCGACGGAAAGCGTGACACTGCTGCTATAGCACTTTAGGAAAGCGCACGTGCATGACCCCTCTCGAGACGAGGACTTACTCCCCTGGGGAGACTCCAGAAGTACCCCAAGATCCATGTCCGCACTGGAGAGGAATCCTCAGGTTCCAGGCCCGACTCTACACAAGGTCTTAGACCCCGGCTTCGAAGGGAGAGGAATCCTGAGGGGCCCCCGAGCAACTCGCATCGGGACTGGCCTTTCCTGTGGTCACCAGAGGGGGTCCCTGAATCCCCGTCATAAGTCGAGAGCACCTGCCGCAACTAGAGAAAATCCAGGAGGTTTTGCCCTCCAGGCGAGATGAGGACCGTTTCCGCTGAGGCGTCTCGAGGCTAATCACATCTAACCTCTGGAAAGTCCAAGGGTCCTTCACACCCTTGCTGCAACTGAAGAAGTTCCCCGACATACCCGTCTTCACACGAGAGGAAGCACGAAGATCCTGCCCACATCCAGAGGAGCCCCATTTCCGCCTCGTAGCGAGATGAGGGATCCTTTCGCTGCTTTGTCGGGAAAGAATTCTGGGCGTTCCCGTCGCATCTCAAGTAGAGGTGCTCTCCACAGGAAAGGCGAGAGGAACTCCAGGATCGTGCCACCATTCCCAGAGAACCCCAGATAACTCATTCCATTCCAGAAGAACCTGTTTTCCCTGCACTGCCTCGACTTTCACGCAGAGGATCGACAGCCACCACGGTGGCACGTGGGACAGCCCTGTGGGAAAGCCTCGTGGGAAAGCCTCTTGGGAAAGCCTCGAGGGAAAGCCACAGATCCCTTGATCCACGCGACGGGAAGCGTGACACTACTGCTACCGCTCTGGAGGAAAGCGCACGTGCATGCCCCCATTCGAGACGAGGACTTACTCCCCTGGCGAGACTCCAGAAGTACCCCAAGATCCATGTCAGCACTGGAGAGGAATCCTCAGGTTCCGGACCTGACTCCACACAAGGTCTTAGGCCCCGGCATCGAAGGGAGAGGAACCCCGAGAGGCACCCTAGCAACTCGCATGGGGACTGGCCTTTCCTGAGGCCACCAGAGCGGGTCCCAGAGGTCCCCGTCGTATGTCGTGAGCACCTGCCGCAACTCGAGAAAATCCAGGAGGTTTTGCCCTCCGGGCGAGATGAGGCCCATTTCCGCTGAGTCTTCTCAAGGCTAATCACATCTAACCTCTGAAACTTCCAAAATGTCCTTCACACCCTTGCTGCAACTCAAGAAGTTCCCTGACAACCCGTCTCCACTCTAGAGGAAGCATCAGGGTCGCGGCCACATCCAGAGGAGCCCCGTTTCCGCCTCGTAGATTGAGATCAGGGATTCTTTCGCTGCTTGGTCGGGAAAGAATTCTGGCTATTCCTGTCCCATCTCAAGAGAAGGCGCTCTCCACAGGAAAGGCGAGAGGAACTCCAGGGTGGTGCCACCATTCCAAGAGTCCCCCAGATGTCCCCGTCCATTCCAGAGGAATCTGGTTTCCTAGCACTGCCTCGACTTTCACGCCGAGGATCGACTCACACCACGGTGTCACGTGGGACAGGCCTGTGGGAAATCCTCTTGGGAAAGCCACAGATTACTTGATCCAGGCGATGGGAAGCGGGACACTGCTGCTACCGCTCTGGAGGAAAGCGCACATGCATGCCCCCGTTCGAGACGAGGACTTGCTTCCCTGGGGAGACTCCAGAAGTACCCCACGGTCCATGTCAGCACTGGAGAGGAATCCTCAGGTTCCGGTCCAGCCTCAACACAAGGTCTTAGGCCCGGGCATCGAAGGGAGAGGAATTCCGAGAGGTCCGCGATCAACTCCCGTGGGGAATGGCCTTTCCTGAGGCCACCAGAGCGGACTATGAGGTCCACGTCGTAAGTCGAGAGCACGTGCAGCAACTCGAGAAAATCCACGAGGTTTTGCCCTCTAGGCGAGATGAGGTCCATTTCCGCTGAGGCTTCTCAAGGCTAATCACATCTAAGCTCTGGAACTTCAAAAAGGTCCTTCACACCCTTGCTGCAACTCAAGAAGTTCCCCAACATCCCCATCTCCACTCTAGAGGAAACATGAGAGTCCCGCCCATATCCAGAGGAGCCCCATTTCCACTCCTAGCTCGAGATGAGGGATCCTTTCGCTGTTTGTTCGGGAAAGAATTTGCGCATTGCTGGCGCATCTCAAGAGTAGGCGCTCTCCACAGGAAAGGGGAGAGGAACTCCTGGGTCGTGTCGCCATTCCCAGAGTCCCCCAGATCTTTCAGTCCATTCCAGAGGAAACTGTTTTCACTGCACTGCCTCGATTTTCACGCTGAGGATCGACTCCCACCACGGTGGCACGTGGGACAGCCCTGTGGGAAAGCCTCGTGGGAAAGCCTCGTGGGAAAGCCTCGAGGGAAAGCCACAGATCCCTTGATGCAGGCGATGGGAAGCGTGACACTGCTGCTACTGATCTGGAGGAAAGCGTACGTGCATGCCCCCATTCGAGACGAGGACTTACTCCCCTGGGGAGACTCCAGAAGAACCCCAGTTCCATGTCAGCACTGGAGAGGACGCTCAGGTTCCGGACCTGACACCACTCAAGGTCTTAGGCCCCGTCCTCAAAGGATGAGGAATGCCGAGAGAACCCCCGAGCAACTCGCATGGGGACTGGCCTCTCCTGAGGCAACCAGAGCGGGTCCCTGTGGTCCCTGTCGTACGTCGAGAGCACCTGACGCAACTCGAGAAAATCCAGGAGGTTTTGCCCTCCAAGCGAGATGAGGCCCATTTCCGCTGAGGCTTCTCAAGTCTTACCACATCTAACCTCTGGAACTTCCAAAGGTCCTTCACCCCCTTGCTGCAACTCAAGAAGTTCCCCGACATCCCCGTCTCCACTCTAGAGGAAGCAGGAGGGTCCCGCCCAAATCCAGAGGAGCCCCGTTTCCGCCCCGTAGCTCGAGATGAGGGATCCTTTCCCTGCTTGGTCGGGAAAGAATTCCCGGCGTTCCCGTCTCATTTCAAGGGGAGGCGCTCTCAGAAGAAAAGGCGAGAGGAACTCCAGCATCGCGCCACCATTCCAAGAGTCCCCTGGATGTCTCATTCCATTCCAGAGGAACCTGTTTTCCCTGCACTGCCTCGACTTTCACGCCGAGGATCGACTCACACCACGGTGGCACGTGGGACAGCCCTGTGGGAAAGCCTCATGGGAAAGCCTCGTGGGAAAGCCTCGAGGGAAAGCCACAGATCCCTTGATCCAGGCGATGGGAAGCGTGACAATGCTGCTACAGCTCTGGAGCAAAGCGCAAATGCATTCCCCCATTTGAGACGAGGACTTACTCCCCTGGGGAGACTCCAGAAGTACCCCAAGGTCCAAGTCAGCACTGGAGAGGAATCCTCAGGTTCCGGGCCCGACTCCTCACAAGGTCTTAGGTTCCAGCATCCAAGGGAGAGGAATCCCGAGAGGCCCCTGACCAACTCGCATTGGGACTGGCCTTTCCTGAGGCCACCAGAGGGGGTCCCTGAGGTCCCCGTCGTAAGTCGAGAGCACCTGCCGCAACTCGAGAAAATCCAGGAGGTTTTGCCCTGCAGGCGAGATGAGGCCCATTTCCGCTGAGGCTTCTCGAAGCTAATCAAACCTAACCTCTGGAACTTCCAAAACGTCCTTCACCCCCTTGCTTCAACTCAAGAAGTTCCCCGACATCCCCGTCTCCACTCTAGAGGAAGCACGAGGGTCCCGCCCACATCCAGAGGAGCCGCGTTTCCGACTCATAGCTTGAGATGAGGGATCCATTCCCTGCTTTGTAGGGAAAGAATTCCCGGCTTTCCCGTCACATCTCAAGAGGAGGCGCTCTCCACAAAAAGGCGAGAGGAACTCCAGCGTCGTGCCACCATTCCAAGAGTCCCCCAGATGTCTCAGTCCATTCCAGAGGAACCTGTTTTCTGCACTGCCTCGACTTTCACTCCGAGGATCGACTCCCACCACGGTGCAGCATGGGACAGTCCTGTGGGAAAGCCTCTAGGGAAAGCCTCTAGGGAAAGACACAGATTCCTTGATCCAGGCGATGGAAAGCGTGACACTGCTGCTACTGCTCTGGTGGAAAGCGCACGTGCATGCCCCCATTTGAGCCGAGGAATTACTCCCCTGGGGAGACTCCAGAAGTACCCCCAAGATCCATGTCAGCAGTGGAGAGGAATCCTCAGGTTCCGGCCCCGCCTCCACACAAGGTCTTAGGCACCGGCATCGAAGGGAGACGAATCCCAAAAGACCCAAGAGCAACTCGCATGATGACTGGCCTTTCCTGAGGCCACCAGAGTGGGTCCCTGAGGTCCCCGTCGTAAGTCGAGAGCACCTGCCGCAACTCGAGAAAATCCAAGAGGTTTTGCCCTCCAGGCGAGATGAGGCCCATTTCCGCTGTGGCTTCTCAAGTCTAATCACATCTAAGCTCTGGAACTTCCAAAAGGTTCTTCACACCCTTGCTGCAACTCAAGAAGTTCCCCGACATCCCCGTCTCGACTCTAGAGGAAGCACGAGGGTCCCGGCCACATCCAGAGGAGCCCCGTTTCCGCCTCCTAGCTCGAGATGAGGGATTCTTTCGCTGCTTGGTTGGGGAAGAATTCTGGGCATTCCCCTCCCATCTCAAGAGGAGTCGCTCTCCACAGGAAAGGCGAGAGGAACTCCAGCGTCATGCCACCATTCCAAGAGTCCCCCAGATGTCTCAGTCCATTCCAGAGGAACCTGTTTTCCCTGCACTGCCTCGACTTTCACGCCGAGGATCGACTCCCACCACGGTGGCATGTGGGACAGCCCTGTGGGAAAGACTCGTGGGAAGCCTCGAGAGAAAGCCACAGATCCCTTGATCCACGCGATGGGAAGCGTGACACTGCTGCAACCACTCTGGAGGAAAGCGCACGTGCATGCCCCCATTTGAGACGAGGACTTACTCCCCTGGGGAGACTCCAGAAGTACCCCAAGATCCATGTCAGCACTGGAGAGGAATCCTCAGGTTCCGGCCCCGCCTCCACACAAGGTCTTAGGCCCCGGCATCGAAGGCAGAGGAATCCCCGAGAGGCCCGCAAGCAACTCGCATGGGGACTGCCCTTTCCTGAGGCCACCAGAGCGGGTCCCTGAGGTCCCCGTCGTAAGTCGAGAGCACCTGCCGCAACTCGAGAAAATCCAGGAGGTTTTGCCCTGCAGGCGAGATGAGGCCCATTTCAGCTGAGGCTTCTCGAAGCTAATCAAACCTAACCTCTGGAACTTCCAAAAGGTCCTTCACACCCTTGCTGCAACTCAAGAAGTTGCCTGACATACCCGTCTCCACTCTAGAGGAAGCACGAGGGTCCCGGCCACATCCAGAGGAGCCCCGTTTCCGCCTCGTAGCTCGAGATGAGGGATTCTTTCGCTGCTTGTTCGGGAAAGAATTCCCGACGTTCCTGTCGCATTTCAAGGGGAGGCGCTCTCAGCAGAAAAGGCGAGAGGAACTCCAGCATCGCGCCACCATTCCAAGAGTCCCCCAGATGTCTCAGTCCATTCCAGAGGAACCTGTTTTCCCTGCACTGCCTCGACTTTCACGCCGAGGGTCGACTCCCACCACGGTGGCACGTGGGACAGCCCTGTGGGAAAGCCTCGTGGGAAAGCCTCGAGGGAAAGCCTCGACTTAAAGCCACAGATCCTTTGATCCAGGCGATGGGAAGCTTGACACTGCTACTACCGCTCTGGAGGAAAGCGCACGTGCATGCCCCCATTCGAGACGAGGACTGACACCCCTGGGGAGACTCCAGAAATACCCCAAGATCCATGTCAGCACTCGAGAGGAATCCTCAGGTTCCAGACCTGACTCCACACAAGGTCTTAGGCCCCGGCATCGAAGAGAGAGGAACCCCGAGAGGCCCCCGGGCAACTTGCATGGGGACTGGCCTTTCCTGAGGCCACCAGAGCGGATCCCTGAGGTCACCATCGTAAGTTGAGAGCACTTGCCACAACTCGAGAAAACCCAGAAAGTTTTGCCTTCCAGGCGAGATGAGGCCCATTTCCACTGAGGCTTCTCTAGGCTAATCACACCTCACCTCTGGAACTTCAAAAAGGTACTACACACCCTTGCTGCAAGTCAAGAAGTTCCCTGACATACCCGTCTCCACTCTAGAGGAAGCACAAGGGTCCCGGCTTCATCCAGAGGAGCCCCGTTTCCGCCTCGAAGCTCGAGATGAGGGATCCTTAAGCTGCTTGGTCGGGAAAGAATTCTGGGCATTCTCGTCGCACCTCAAGAGGAGGTGCTCTCCACAGGATAGGCGAGAGGAACTCCAGCATCATGCCAACATTCCCAGAGTCCCCGAGATGTCTCAGTCCATTCCAGGGAAACCTGTTTTCCCTGCACTGCCTCGACTTTCACCCCGAGGATGGACTCACACCTCGGTGGCACGTGAGACAGCTTGTGGGAAAGCCTCGTGGGAAAACCACAGATCCCATGATCCACGCGACGGAAGCATGACACTGCTGCTACCACTCTGGAGGAAAGCACACGGGCATGCCCCCATTAGAGACGAGGACTTACTCCCCTGGGGAGACTCCAGAAATACCCCAAGATCCATGTGAGCACTGGAGAGGAATCCTCAGGTTCCGGCCCCGACTTCACACAAGGTCTTAGGCCCCGGGATAGAAGGTAGAGGAATCCTGACAGGCCCCCGAACAATTCGAAAGGGGACTGGCCAGTCCTGAGGCCACCAGAGCGGGTCCCTGAGGTCCCCATCGTAAGTCGAGAGCACCTTCCGCAACTCGAGAAAATCCAGGAGGTTTTGCCCTCCAGGCGATATGAGGCCCATTTCCGCTGAGGCTTCTCGAGGCTAATCACACCTAACATCTGGAACTTCCAAAAGGTCCTTCACACCCTTACTGCAACTCAAGAAGTTCCCCGACATACCCGTCTGCACTCGAGAGGAAGCTCGAGGGTCCCGCTAACATCCAGTGGCCCCCGTTTCCGCCTCGTAGCTCGAGGTGAGGGATCCTTTCGCTGCTTTGTTGGGAAAGAATTCTGGGCGTTCCCGTCGCATCTCAAGAGGAGGGCTCTCCACAGGAAAGACGAGAGGAACTCCAGCGTCATGCCACCATTCCAAGAGTCCCCAGATGTCTCAGTCCATTCCAGAGCAATCTGTTTTCCCTGCACTGTCTCGACTTTCACGCAGAGGATCGACTCCCACCACTGTGGCACGTCGGACAGCACTGTGGGAAAGCTTCGTGTGAAAGCCTCGTGGGAAAGCCTCGTGGGAAATCTCGTGGGAAAGCCTAGAGGGAAAGCCACAGATCCCTTGATCCAAGCGACGCGAAGCGTGACACTGATGCTAACGCTCTGCAGGAAAGCGCACGTGCAGGCCCCCATTCGAGATGAGGACTTACACGTCTGGGGAGACCCTAGAAGTACCCCAAGGTCCATGTCAGCACTGGAGAGGAATCCTCAGCTTCCAGCCCCGACTCCACACAAGGTCTTAGGCCCCGGCATCGATGGGAGTGGAATCCAGAGAGGCCCCCGAGCAACTCGCATGGGGATTGGCCTTTCTTGAGACCACCAGATCGGGTCCCTGAGGTCCCCGTCGTAAGTCGAGAGCAACTTCTGCAACTGGAGAAAATCAAGGAGGTTCTCCCCTCCAGGCGAGATGAGGCCCATTTCCACTGATGCGTCTCGAGACTAATCACACCTAACCTCTGGAACTTCCAAAGGGACCTTCTCACCCTTGCTGCAACTCAAGAAGTTCCCAGACATACCCGTCTCCACTCGAGAGGAAGCATGAGGGTCCCGCCCACATTCAGAGGAGCCCCATTTCCACCTCGTAGCTCGAGATGAGGGAGTCTTTCCCTGCTTTCCCGGCATTCCCGTCGCATCTCAAGAGGAGGTGCTCTCCACAGGAAAGGTGAGAGGAACTCCAGGGTCTTGCCACCATTCCAAGAGTCCCCCAGATGTCTCATTCAATTCCAGAGGAAACTGTTTTCCTTCCACTGCCTCGACTTGCACGCTGAGGATCGACTCACAATGGTGGCACGTGGGACAACCCTGTGGGAAAGCCTCGTGGGAAAGCCTCGAGGTAAAGCCACAGATCCCTTGATCCACGCGTCGGGAAGTATGACACTTCTGCTACAGCTCAGGAGGTAAGCGCACGTGCATGCCCCCACTCGAGATGAGGAATGACTCCCCTGGCTAAACTCCAGAATTACCCCAAGACTCATGTCAGAACTGGAGAGGAATCCTCAGGTTCTGGCCCCGTCTCCGCACAAGGTTTTAGGCTGCAGCATCGACGGGAGAGGAAGCCCAAGAGGCCCCCGAGCAACTCGCATGGGGAATGGCCTTTCTTGAGGCCACCAGAGTGGGTCCCTGAGGTCCCCGTCGTAAGTCCAGAGCCTGTGCCGCAACTCAAGAGAATCCAAGAATTTTTCCCCTCTCGGCGAGCTGAGGCCTATTTCCTCTAAGTCTTCTCGAGGCTAAGCACAAGTAACCTCTGAAACTTAAAAAGGGTCCTTCACACCCTTGCTGCAACTCAAGAAGTTCCCCGACATCCCCGTCTCCACTCGAGAGGAAGCACGAGAGTCCCGCCCACATCTATAGAAGACCCGTTTCTGCCTCGTAGCTCGAGAGGGGGGATCTTTTCCCTGCTTGGTCGGGAAAGAATTCCCGGCATCCCGTCGCATCTCAAGAGGATGCGCTCTCCACAGGAAAGACAAGAGGAACTCCAGGGTCGTGCCACCATTCCAAGAGTCCCCAACATGTCTCAGTCTATTCCAGAGGAACCAGTTTTCCCTGCACTGCCTTGACTTTCCCGCCGAGGATCGACTCACACCATGGTGGGACGTGGGATAGCCCAGTGGGAAACCCTCATGGGAAATCCTCGTGCGAAAGCCACAGATCCCTTGATCCAGGCGTTGGGAAGTCAGACACTGCTGCTGCCGCTCAGAAGGAAATCGCACGTGCATGCCCCCACTCGAGACGAGGACTGACTCCCCTGTGGAGACTCCAGAATTACCCCAAAATCCATGTCAGCACTGGAGAGGAATCCTCAGCTTCCGGCCCCGAATCCACACAAGGTCTTAGGCCCCGGCATCGACGGGAGAGGAATCCCAAGAGGCCCCCTAGCATCACCCATGATGACTGGCCTTTCCTGATGCCGCCAGAGCGGGTCCCTGAAGTCCCCGTCGTAACTCGAGAGCACCTGCTGAAACTCTGGAATATCCAGGAGCCTCTCCATTCCAGGCGACATGAGGCCCATTTCCGCTGAGGCATCTCTAGGCTAACCACACCTAACCTCTGGAACTTCGAAAGGGTCCTTCACACCTTTGCTGCAACTCAAGAAGTTCCCCGACATACCCGTTCCTCTTCCCATTCTGCCATAATGGTGGTGTCATCTGCATATCTAAGTTTATTGCTATTTCTTCTGGCAATCTTGATTCCAGCTCTTGTATCTTCCATCCCAGCATTTTTCATGATGTACTCTGCATATAAGTTAAATAAACATGGTGACAATATACAGCCTTGACATACTCCTTTTCCTTTTTGGAACCAGTCTGTTGTTCCATGTCCTGCTCTAACTGTTGCTTCCTGACCTTCATACAGATTTCTCAAGAGGCAGGTTAGGTGGTCTGGTATTCCCTTCTCTTTCAGAATTGTGGCTAAAACAATATAAGGAACTTTCCGATGTCAGGCCAAGGAATTGTCTTTCCAGTCATTGAGCCACACCTGATCACTGAGCACAAATTCATGAATCTGTTCCTCAAGGGGGAATGATATTCTTTTTTATACAAACTTAGTTACCTGATTTATTACCTTAGCTAATTGTTCCAGCTGTTGTGAAATCCCACCTCCTTACTTGTGGCAAATCTGCTAACACCTGCCTCATTGTGGGGGGGGGTCTCCCATAGAAAATTTCATAAGGACAACAACTATGGGAACATGCGGTTACCCGTAATATGAGTAAGTCTGCCAGAAGCAAGCCCATCCATGTACAGTCAGTCTCTATGATCCATTTTGAAAGCGTCTCTTCAACAGTTTGGTTGTTTCTTTGCACCATTCCAGAACACTGGGGCCTATATGCTGTATGTAATTTCCACTGATATTTAGAGCTTCACATATCTGTTAATTAACGCGGCTACAAAGACAGGGCCATTGTCGGATTCTATACTGGTTGGAAACCCAAGTCTGGGAATTATTTCTCAAATCAGCGAGCTACTTCATTTTCTTTTTCAGATCAGGTAGGGAAGGCCTCTGCCCAACCGGAGAAGGTACCTACTATTCTAGTAAGTAATGATAACAGGTGACTGCCTTTGCTTCCCCGAAGGGACACTCGCTTTCCCTGCATCCTGAGAATTCCACGTCTCAGCCAGTTGGAAAAGCGCTTCTTGGAGGTCATTATTCAGGGGCAATTTCCCCTGGAGCCCGGGGCCATAGGGAGTGGCTCCACACTCCCAGGGAAAGGCAGAGCCACAGCCACACATCTGTCCCATCCCCTTTGCTCTGTAGGAGAGCTCTAGTGAGCCTAGGTCTGTCAGGAAAATTCTTGGCTCCTATGGGGACACATTCTATGTGTGAAACTGCATACAGGACCGAGGGGCCACAGGGCGCCTGTTTCTCTCGGGGGCGGAGGGGTGGGGGGCCTGAAGCAGTGCGGCCCAGCAACAGCTTCCACATCCATCCAATTGCTCTTTTCTTACCTCTGATAGAACTAGCTTTGTTCCAGCCTTTGGCAATTTGGAGGCAAGTGGGCCCCACTTCCTCCCCAAGGAGGCATGGGACCTACTTTGAGTGGAAAGGCCCCTCACGGAGCTGAACCCAGGAAGGCACCCAGTCATGTCTGACACATTCCTGTATCCTGCTTCTTCATGAGCAATACCGCTATAAGCTAGGAATGTCTTTCCAAGGCTCAGAAAGGACAGGGGAGATGCATGGTGCTGCCTCTGGAATTTCGGTCCTCTGAGCAGACCTGGAGGTCTCCCCTTGAAGAAGCTAACCAGTTTCTTCCAAATACAGGCTTGCAAACACAAACTGGGTGGCTGCCTCTTCTTCCCTGAAGGACGATCACTTTCCCCACATCCTGTGAACGCTGCATCCCAGCCTGCTGGAAAAGCGCTTCTTGGAGGTCATTTTTCAGGGACAATTTTCCCTGGAGCCCGGGGCCGTAGGGAGGGCCCCATGCTCGCTGGGAAAGGCAGAGTCACATCCACAGTCTGTTCTATCCCTTTTGCCCTGTAGGAGAGCTCTAGTGAGCCTAGGTCTGTCAGGAAAATTCTTGGCTCCTATGGGGACACATCCTGTGTGTTAACCTGCATATCGGACCTAGGGGCCACAGGGCGCCTGTTCCTCTCGAGGGTGACCCTGAAGTGGTGCGGCCCAGCAACAGCCTGAACATCCATCTAATTGCTCTTTTCTTCCTTCTGATAGAGCTAGCTTTGCTTCTCGCTTTGGCATTTCGGAAGCCAGGGGGAGCCCCACCGCTGTTGTCCTGGGGTCTATTGGAGGTACCAGGTCTATTGGACCCCAGCATGGCACCCGACCCCCTCAGACACACTCCCGCAGCCTCCTTCCCCATGGGCAGGACTGTTCTGACCTAGGAATGTGTTCCCAAGGCTCAGAAAATGCAGGGAGACACACGGCCCTGACTCTGGAACTGAGGCCGTTGGAGCAGGCCTGGAGGTCTGATATCTGAGACGCCAAACACTTGCTGCGAGATACAGGTGTGAAAACACACTCTCTGGGGCTGCCTTTCCTTCCTCCAAGGAAGATAGCTTTTCCAGTCTCCTCCGTGCTGAGTCATACAAGGCTGGAAGGGTCTGGCTTAGAGGGCATTTCTCAGCGGCAATGGCCCCTGAGGCCCTGCACCCAGGGAGGGATCCTACCCTCCCAGGGGAAGTCAAAGCAACCTCCAAACAGCTGTTCTATCATGTTTCCTCTGCAGGAGGGAGCTAGTGAGCCCAGGTCTGTCTGGAACGTTCTTGGATCCTGCGGGGAAATCATCCTGGGAGCCCAGCTGGATACCAGTCGTAGGGGCTAACATTTGCATTTTTCTTCCTTGGAGCCCTAACGCAGTACAGCCTAGCTACTGCTTGAAAATCCATCCTGTTGCTGTTTTCTTCCCTCTGACAGAGCGAGCTTTGCTCCCCACTTTGGGATTTCAGAAGCAAGGTGGTGGCCTGCAACTCCTTGCCTGGGGTCCATTGGAGGTGCAAGGTGCCCTCGACCAGGTGACCCCAGCATGGCACCTGGCCCTCTCAGACACACTCCCGCAGCCTGCTTCCCCATGGGCAGGACTGCTCTCACCTAGGAATGTGTTTGCGAGGCCAGGAAACTGCAGGGAGACACAAGGCCCTGATTCTGGAATAGAGTCTCTTGGAGCAGGCCTGCAGGTCTTATGTCTAACAAGCCAAACACTTGCTGCAAGATACAGGCCTGAAAACACACTCTTGGGCTGCCTTTCCTTCCTCCAAGGAAGAGAGTTTTCTCAGCCTCCTGTGGGCTGAGAGTCACACAGGGCTGAAAAGCACTTACTGGGAGATTAGTTTTCATTGGCCATGGCCCCTGAGGCCCTGTGCTCAGGGAGGGCTCCCTCCCTCCCAGGGAAAGCCAAAGGAAGCTCCAAACGTCTGTTCGATCATGTTTCTGAGAGAGTCATTGCCAAGGCAGGTTTATAAGAAGTTCAAGGGTCCCCAAGGAGAGAGGGGTCTAGAATTCTCAAGGAGGAAGAAAAGACACACTTTTTTTTCCCTCTACATTCCTTAGGATTATATAACAATCATGCATCCTTCTTGAGGACGGTCTCTGGAAAAACCTTCTGGCTAATCCTGTTATCTTAAAATGTAAATGATGGGAGTAGGTCTAGTGAGTCTTTACAACCTCCAGACATTCTTTTGTTCGTTGTAATAACTTATTGGAGAGTATATAACTCCATTACTAACACTAGCAAGGGGGTATGCTTTCTGCCCCTTGTGATGTCTCTGTCAGAAGCTTTCTCTATCTCCTTTATACTTGAATAAAACTCTATTGCACAAAAGCTCTGAGCAATCAAGCCTCGTCTTGGGCCCTGGATTGAATTCTTCTCCTCCATGAGCCACGAATCCCAGCATCTTTTCGTGGTTCAGCAACAATATTTCAATTCCTCTTCAGGAGAGAGCTAGTGAGCTTAGGTCTGTGTGGAACATTCTTGGATCCTGTGGGGAAAATATCCTGTGCACACATCTGGATACTGGGCCTAGAGGCCAAAATTCGCATTTCTTTCCCGCGGAGCCCTCACGTGGTGTGACTTAGCAACTGCTTGTAAAGCCATCCCATGGCTGTTTTCCTCCTTCTGACAGAGCTAGCTTTGTTCCCTGCTTTGGGATATCTCAACCGAGGGGCCGGTCCATAGCTACTCGCCTGGGGCCCATTGGATGTGCAAGGTGCCCTCGACTAGGTGACCCTAGCATGGCACTCAGCCCGCTCAGACACACTCCCGAGGCTTCTTTCTCATGGGAAGCACTGCTCCAACCTAGGAATGTGTCTGCAATGCTTGGAAAGTGCAGTGAGACACACAGCCCTGACTCTGGAATTGAGGCCCTCAGAGCAAGCCTGCAGCTCTGATGTCTGAGAAGCAAAACACTTGCTGCAAAGAGAGGCCTGAAAACACACTCTCTGTGGATGACTTTCCTTCCTCTAAGGAAGACAGTTTTCCCAGTCTCCTGCTTCCTGCATGTCACACAGCTGGAATGCGCTTGCTTGGATGTCATGATTCAGTGGCAATGACCCCTGAGGCCCTTTGCCCAGGGAGGGCTCCCACACTCATAGGCAAATCAAAGCAACTTCCAAGTGAGTCAGCTCTTCACATCAAGTGGCCAAAGTATTGGAGTTTCAGGTTCAGTATTAGTCCTTCCAATGGATATTCAGACCTGATTTCCTTTAGGATGGAGTGGTTGCGTCTCCTTGTAGTCTAAGCGACCTACAAGCATCTTCTCCAACACCACAGTTCAGAAGCATCACATTTTCAGCTGTCACTTTCTTTATAGTACATCTTTCATATCCATCCATGACATATGGAAAAACCATAGCCTTGACTAGATGGATCTTTGTTGGCAAAGCAACGTCTTGGCTTTTTAATATGCTGTCTAGTTTGGTCATCACTTTTCTTCCAAGTCATAAATATGTTTTAAGTTCATGGAGGCAGCCATCACCTGCAGTGATTTCCAAGCCCCAAAAATAGTCTGCTGCTGTTTCCAATGTTTTCCCATCTATTTGCCATGAAGTGATGAGACTGGATGCAATGATTGTAGTTTTCTGAATGCTGAGCTTTAAGCTAACTTTTTCACTCTCCTCTTTCACTTTCATCAGGAGACTCTTTAGATCTTCCTCACTTTCTGCCATAAGGGTGGTGTCATCTACATATCTGAGATTATTGATATTTCTCCCAGCAATCTTGATTCCAGCGTGTGCTTCCTCCAGCCCAGTGTTTCTCATGCTGTACTCTGCATATAAGTTAAATAAGCAGGGTGACAATATACAGCCTTGACATGTTCCTTTTCCTATTTAGAACCAGTCTGTTGTTCCATGTCCAGTTCGAACTGTTTCTTCCTGACCTGCATACAGGTTTCTCAAGAGACAGGTCAGGTGGTCTGGTATTTCCATCTCTTTCAGAATTTTTCCCAATTTCTTGTGATCCACACAGTCAAAGGCTTTGGCATTGTCAATAAAGCAGAAATAGATGTTTGTTTGTTTGTTTGTTTGTTTTTCTGGAACTCTCTTGCTTTTTCACTGATCCAGTGGATGTTGGCAATTTGATCTCTGGTTTCTCTGCATTTTTTAAATCCCTCTTGAACATCTGGAAGTTCACAGTTCATGTGAACTTGGAGAATTTTGAGCATTACTTTACTAGTGTGTGAGATGAGTGCAATTGTGCAGCAGCTTGAATATTCTTTGCAATTGCCTTTCTTTGGGATTGGAATGAAAACTGACCTAATGACTAGATGTTTTCAATTGCATATGCTGAAAGAACTGGCTGTGCAGTTTTGAAGAAAAAAAAATCATTTTAACCCATTTTCTCTGAAGTGCAAGGCATATTATGGCCATCCCTGAGTCATAAAGTCACCTTTTCTTTATGTAGTCATAGTTTCATGCCTAAATTATAGGCCAACTCGTGCTCAACTTGACTCTGATGTCAGGGGCAGATCAACTGATAAAAAGCTTGGATTGTCCCTCTGGAGGAAAGTGAGATCTTGGTCCCACGAGAAGAATCTGAAGGGTTAAGGGAACTTGCAAGAGTGGGGAAAGCTTAGTCCATCCTACATGTACCAAAATCTTAAATAAGGCTTATTTACTTTACCGAAGTAAAAAAAAAAAAAAACAGATGATGAAAACAATTATAAATCAATGAAAGGTAAAGAAACTCATAGTCTGTTATCAAAAATTGCATTCTAAGAAAACTTTGTTCTCTTAACCTAGAGAGGAGACTAAATTCCATCTGGTACCAGCTTACCAGAAGACAAACAAACAAACAAATTATCAGTAAGCTTAAAAAAAGTATTTTCCATATATCTTGAAGTAGCAGTATTTCTGCAAAGGCATCAGTGTGAAACCATAGAGGACATGGTTAAAACCTAATTAAATAGAAATTGACAATGTCATCTGGTCACTGCTGCGACTTGAAATGCTTTAATATGATAAGTAGAATTATAACTGACAGCATTTGACCAGGACATATCAGATTTTCACGGATGTCACATAATTTCTAGGATATCTATATTAGGAACTGAAGGAATCTTTGAACCTAGGAAAGAAAACAACAGTCTCAAAGGCCCTTGCTGAATCATCTCTCAGCAAGGAATGTCTTTGCAAGGATCACAAAGTGAAGGGAAGATACACCGACCTGCCTCTGCAACTTCGGTCCTCTGAGCAGATCTGTAGGTCTCCCTTTGTATAAGCTAACCTGTTCCTTCCAAATAGAGGTTTGCAACACAAAACAAGTGGCCGCCTATTCTTCCCCGTAGGAAGCTCTCTTTCCCCACATCCTGCGAACTCCCTTTCCCAGCCTCCTGGAAAAGTGCTTCTTGCAGTTCCTTTCAGAAAATCCTATGGACGGAGAAGCCTGGTAGGCTGCAGTCCATGGGGTCGCTGAGGGTCGGACACGACTGAGCGACTGCACTTTCATTTTCACTTTCATGCATTGGAGAAGGCAATGGCAACCCACTTACTGTTCTTGCCTGGAGAATCCCAGGGACGGGGGAGCCTAGTGGGCTACCGTCTATGGCGTCGCACAGAGTCGAACACGACTGAAGCAACTTAGCAGCAGCAGCAGCAGCAGCAGCAGCAGTTCCTTTCTTAGGGGCAGTTATCCCTGAGATTGGGACCTGGAAAGGCAGAGCCACCTCCACACACACATCTTTTCTGTCCCCTTTCCTCTGGAGGAGAGCTCTAGTGAGCCTAGGTCTGTCAGGAAAATTCTTGGCTTTGACGGGATCACACCCGGTGTGTGAACCTGCATACCCCACCTAGGGGCCACAGCGCACCTGTTTTGCTCGAGTGGGTCCTGGAGGGGTGCAGCATAGCAAGAGCTTAAAAATCCATCCAATTTGTCTTTCTTTTACCTCGGAGAGAACGAGTTTGCTCCACCTCCACCCTTTGGCAGTGTGGAGGGAAGAGGGCACAACCCTTTCCCAAAGGGGACATAGGGCCTACCAGGAGAGAAAGGCCCTTTGAGGAGCTGAGCCCAGGTAGGCAGCCAGTGATGTCAAGCACACTCCCGCTGCTTGCTTCTTCATGGGCACTCCGACAATCTGCTAGGAATGTCTTGGCAAGGATCTCAAAGGGAAGGGGAGATACATGGCCCTGTCTCTGGAACTTCAGTCCTCTGAGCAGATCTGGAGGTCTTGAGTTGTATAAGCAAACGTGTTCCTTCCAAATAGAGGCTTGCAAACACACCCCCGGTGGTTGCCTCTTCTTCCCCGAAGAAGTCTTTCTTTCCCCACATGCTGCGAACTCCCTGTCCCAACCTCCAAGAATAGTGCTTCTTGCCATTCCTTTCTTAGAGGCAGTTATCCCTGAGCTTGGGGCCGTAGGGAGTAGCCCCACACTCACAGGGAAAGGCAAAGACTCCTCCATACATCTCCTCTATTCCCTTTGCTCTGGAGGAGAGCTTTAGTGAGCCTAGGTCTTTCAGGAAAATTGTTGGCTTGGACAGGATCTCACCCTGTTTGTGAACCTGCATACCCAACCGGGGGCCACAGAGCACCTGTTTCAGTAAAGTGGGCCCTGAAAGGGTGCAGCCTAGCAAGAGCTTGAAAATCCATTCAATTGCTGTTTTTGTACCTCTGACAGAGCGAGCATTGCTCCACCCTTTGGCAGTGGGAAGAAAAGAGGCATGACACCCTCCCCAAGGGGACATGGGGCCTACTTTGAGAGGAAAGGCCCCTTGTGGAGTTGAGGCACACAGTCGTGTCAAACACACTCCCACTGCTTGCTTCTTCATGGGCACTCCCGCTATCAGCTAGGAATGTCTTTGCAATGATCACAAAGGGAAGGGGAGATACACGGCCCTGCCTCTGGACCTCTGGTGCTCTGAGCAAATCTGGTCTCCCGTTGTTGGTCAAGTTCAAAGTCACGTTCAAGTTCAAGTTCAAGGTCAAAGTCAAGGTCAAGTTCAAGTTCAAGGTCAAGTTTAAGAGCAAGGACAAGGTAAGGCCAAGGACAAGGCCTAAGGAAGGCCAAGCCCAAGGGCAAGGGCAAGGGCAAGGGCAATGCCAAGCCCAAGGCCAAGGGCAAGGGCAAGGGCAACGCCAAGGGTAAGGCCAAGGCCCAGGCCAAGGCCAAGGCCAAGGCCGCCAAAATGAAGCCCAAACCCCGTGACGCCTGACAGAAGGCAGAAGGCCCTAGGCCCCTGTGCAGAGGAAGCCACTGAAGGTGGTAAGGCCCCAGAGCTCCCCGACTCCCGTTCCCACAGGAAGATGTGAGGATAAAGGGCCTCATCCCAGCACAGCACCCGCTCCCACCGGCCCCTGACCCCCGCAGCGCGCCCCCTGAAACAACACTGTCTTCCCAGAAAAGAGAACGAAGGAGCCAAGTGTGTGCCAAACGAGCAAGATGAACGAATGATGCCACGCCCTCCATCTTTGGGCACACCTGACGCCTGGGAACCCCGGGCCTGGCCGATGGGTCCCCTCCGTTCTCAGGCGGGAGGGGGGATCGACACGTAGGCCAAGAGCCCTTGCCCGGGCCACCCGCAAATCCCCTGAGACGTGATCCGACCCCAGGGACCGAGGGCAACGTACAGCTTGAGGTGCTGGAGGATCCGGACGAAGCCATGGTGGGAGAGGCACACGGGTGCGCTGCAGACTGCTGGCCAAGTGGGCTGGGACCCAGCAGCCCAGGACTCTAGAGAGCGGGAGGCGGCTCCGCCCTCATTGACTTCAATAGGGTTTGGGTGTGTAGATGGAGGGGGCCGCCCCTGGCCTCTTTCCAAGCAGAGACCCTGGACGGAGTCCCGTGGAGCGAGTGAGCTTTTCCCGGGCACAGCTGTGCCCCGGACCGCCAAGATCCCCTTCGGGGTGGGTGGGCAGTTCGGGGGCTTTGGTTTGTGGCCCTCCCTTGCAGCGGATGGTGGGATCAACCCCGGGTGGATCAATCAGGGGCCATCAGCAGTGCCAAGGGAGCTCACCGCCCAGGAAACGCCCCCTAGGTCCCTTTGAATTGGCCGCCCACGCCCCCTTTCCCAGCCTGCCTTATTCTGGGGTATCCCGCCTTTTCACATACCACAGGTTCCTGGGCCTGGACTGTCCCCGGCTGGCTCCTCCGAGGCATTCCGGGACAACGGACGCTCTCTCCAGCGCCTCCACCTAGATCCCACGCTGTCCTCGCCTCCATATGCCCCCTGCGCCTCCCCAACTCCTCCGCGGGCTCCTGGCGTCCTTTCCCTACAGCAGTCCCAGAGCGCCAGCCCTGAGGGCTTTGAGTTGCCTGGAGCCCAAGGCTCCAGCCAGAGACCTGAGGGGCCAACGTCAGGACCGGCAGCTAATGCAATTAGGGGCTTTTATCATGTGGAGGCTGAGGCCAACATCCGTGGGCAAACCACAAGCGCGAATGCCCTGGAGATACAAGCCCAAGGGGACAGTGTACCCCCTATGTGGGGAAGGAGGTTCCTGTTTTCCCAGCACTGCATGGTGGCACGTGGAATAGCCCTGTGGGAAAGCCTCGTGGGAAAGGCTAGAGGGAAAGCCACAGATCCCTTGATCGACGCGATGGGAAGCGTGACACTGCTGCTACCGCTCTGGAGGAAAGCGCACGTGCATGCCCCCATTCGAGACGAGGACTTACTCCCCTGGGGAGACTCCAGAAGTACCCCAAGATCCATGTCAGCACTGGAGAGGAATCCTCAGGTTCCGGACCTGACGCCACACAAGGTCTTAGGCCCCGGCATCGAAGGGAGAGGAATCCCGAGAGGCCCGCGAGCAACTCGCATGGGGACTGGCCTTTCCTGAGGCCACCAGAGCGGGTCCCTGAGGTCCCCGTCGTAAGTCGAGAGCACCTGCGTCAACTCGAGAAAACCCAGGAGGTTTTACCCTCCAGGCGAGATGAGGTCCATTTCCGCTGAGGCTTCTCGAGGCTAATCACACCTAACCTCTGGAACTTCCAAAAGGTCCTTCACACCCCTGCTGCAACTCAAGAAGTTCCCCGACATCCCCGTCTCCACTGTAGAGGAAGCACGAGGGTCCCGCCCACATACAGAGGAGCCCGGTTTCCGCCTCGTAGCTTGAGATGAAGGATCCTTTCGCTGCTTGGTCGGGAAAGAATTCTGGGAGTTTCCGTCGCATCTCAAGAGGAGGCGCTCTCCACAGGAAAGGCGAGAGGAACTCCAGGGTCGCATCACCATTCCGAGTCCCCCAGATGTCTCAGTCCATTCCAGAGTTACCTGTATTCCCTGCACGGCTTAGACCTTCACGCCGAGGATCGACTCACACCACGGTGGTACCTGGGACAGCCCTGTGGGAAATCCTCGTGGGAAAGCCTCGAGGAAAGCCACAGATCCTTTGATCCACGCGACGGGAAGCGTGGCACTGCTACTACAGGTGTGGAGGAAAGTGCACGTGCATGCCCCCAATTGAGACGAGGACTTACTCCCCTGGAGAGACACCAGAAGGACCCCAAGATCCATGTCAGCACTGCAGAGGAAACCTCAGGTTCCGGGCCCTACTCCACACAAGGACTTGGGATCTGGCAGCCAAGGGTGAGGAATCCCGAGAGTCCCCCGAGCAACTCGCATGGGACGTGAGGGGTCCCTGAGGTCCCCGTCATAAGTCGAGAGCACCTGCCACAACTCAAGAAAATCCACGAGGTTTTGCCCTCCAGGCGAGATGAGGCCCATTTCCACTGACGCTTCTCGAAGCTAACCAAACCTAACCTCTCGAGCTTCTAAAAGGTCCTTCACACCCTTGCTGCAACTCAAGAAGTCCACTGACTTACCCGTCTCCACTCTAGAGGAAGCACGAGGGTCCCCGCAACATCCAGAGGAGCCCCGTTTCCGCCTCCTAGCTCGAGATGAGGGATCCTTTCGCTGCTTTGTAGGGAAAGAATTCCTGGCGTTCCCGTCGCATCTCAAGAGGAGGCGCTATCCACAGGAAAGACGAGAGTAACTCCAGCGTTGTGCCACCATTCCAAGAGTCCCCCAGATATCTCAGTCCATTCCAGAGGAACCTGTTTTCCCTGCACTGCCTCCACTTTCACGCCGAGGATCGACTCTCACCACGGTGGCACGTGGGACAGTCCTGTGGGAAAGCCTCGTGGGAAAGCCTCGAGGGAAAGCCACAGATTCCTTGATCCAGGCGATGGAAAGCATGACACTGCTGCTACCGCTCTGGAGAAAAGCGCACGTGCATGCCCCATTCGAGACGAGGACTTACTCCCTGGGGAGACCCCAGAAGTAGCCCAAGATCCATGTCAGCACTGGAGAGGAATGCTCAGGTTCCGGCCCCAACTCCACACAAGGTCTTAGGCCCCAGCATCGAAGGGAGAGGAATCCCGAGAGGCCCGCAAGCAACTGGCATGGGTACTGGCGACTCCTGAGGCCACCAGAGCGGGGCCCTGAGGTCCCCGTCTTAAGTCGAGAGCACCTGCCACAACTCGAGCAAATCTAGGAGGTTTTGCCCTCCAGGCGAGATGAGGCCCATGCCCGATGAGGGTTCTTGAGGCTAATCACACCTAACCTCTGGAACTTCCAAAAGGTCCTTCACACCCTTGCTGCAACTCAAGAATTTCCCCGACATCCCCGTCTCCACTCTAGATTAAGCACGAGGGTCACGCCCACATCCAGAGGAGCCCCGTTTCCGCCTCGTAGCTCGAGATGAGGGATCCTTTTCCTGCTTGGTCGGGAAAGAATTTGTGGCATCCCCGTCGCATCTCAAGAGGAGGCGCTCTCCACTGGATAGGCGAGAGGAACTCCAGGGTCGTGCCTCTATTCTAAGAGTCCCCCAAATGTCTCAGTACATTCCAGAGGAACCTGTTTTCCCTTCTGCCTCGACTTTCATGCCGAGGATCGACTCCCACCACGGTGGCACGTGGGACAGCCCTGTGGGAAAGCCTCGTGTGAAAGCCTAGTGGGAAAACCTAGAGGGAAAGCCACAGATCTCTTGATCGACGCTACAGGAAACGTGACACGGCTACAACCGCTCTGGAGGAAAGCATATGTGCATGCCCCCTCTTGAGAAGAGGTTACTGCCCTGGGGAGACTCCAGAAGTACCCCAAAATCCATGTCAGCACTAGAGAGGAATCCTCATGTTCCGGGACCGACTCCACACAAGGTCTTAGGCCCCAGCATCGACGGGAACGGAATCCCGAGAGGGCCCGGAGCAACTCGAATGGTGAGTGGCCACTCCTGAGGCCACCAGAGCGGATCCCTTAGGTCACCGTCATAAGATGAAAGGTCCTGTGGCATCTCGAGAAAATCCAGGAGGTTTCTCCCTCCAGGCTAGATGAAGCCCATTTCCGCTGAGGCTTCTCGAGTCTAATCAAACCTAACATCTGGAACTTACAAAAGGTCCTTCACACCCTTGCTGCAAATCAAGAAGCTCCCCAACATACCGTCTCCACTCCAGAGGAAGCACGAGGGTCCTGCGCATATCCAGAGGAGCCCCGTTTCCGCTTCGTAGCTCGAGATGAGGGATCCTTTCGCTGCTTTGTCAGGAAAGAATTCTGGGCATTCACGTCGCATCTCAAGAGGAGGCGCTCTCCACAGGAAAGGCGATAGGAACTCCAGGGTCGTGCCACCATTCCCAGAGACCCCCAGATATCACAGTCCATTCCAGATTAACCTCTTTTGCCTGCAGATCCATCATCTGGAGCTTCGAGGCAGAAACGGGGCTCCTTTGGATGTGGGCGGGACCCTCGTGCTTCCTCTAGAGTGGAGACGGGGATGTCGGGGAACTTCTTGAGTTGCAGCCAGGGTGTGAAGGACGTTTTGGAAGTTCCAGAGTTTAGATGTGAGTAGCCTTGAGAAGCCTCAGCGGAAAAGGGCCTCATCTCGCTTGGAGGGCAAAACCTCCTGGGTTTTCTCGAGTTGACGCAGGTGCTCTCGACTTACGACGGTGACCTCAGGGACCCGCTCTGGTGGCCTCAGGGAAGGCCAGTCCCCATGCGAGTTGCTCGGGGGCCTCTCGGGATTCCTCTCTCTTGGATGCCGGAGCCTAAGACCTTGTGTGCAGTCAGACCTGGAACCTGAGGATTCCTCTCCAGTGCTGACATGGATCTTGGACTACTTCTGGAGTCTCCCCATGGGAGTAAGTCCTCATCTCGAAAGGGGGCATGCACGTGCGCTTTCCTCCAGAGCTGTAGCAGCAGGGTCACGCTTCCCATCGCCTGGATCAAGGGATCTGTTTGTTTCCCTCGAGGCTTTCCCACGAGGCTTTCCCACGAGGCTTTCCCACAGGCCTGTCCCACCTGCCACCGTGGTGGGAGTCGGTCTTCATTGTGAAATTCGAGGCAGTGCAGGGAAAACATGTTCCTCTAGAATGGACTGAGACATCTGGGGACTCTGGGAATGGTGGCACGACCCTGGAGTTCCTCTCGCCTTTCCTGTCGTGAGCGATTACTCTTGAGATGCGACGGGAACGCCGGGAATTCTTTCCCGACCAAGCAGGGAAAGGATCCCTCATCTCGAGCTACGAGTCGGAAACAGGGCTCCTCTGGATGTCAGCGGGACTTTCGTGCTTCCTCTAGAGTGGAGACGGGGATGTCTGGGAATTCTTGAGATGCAGAAAAGGTGTGAAGGACCTTTTGGAAGTTCCAGAGGTTAGATGTGATTAGCCTTGAGAAGCCTCAGCGGAAATGGTCCTCATCTCGCCTGGAGGGCAAAACCTCCTGGATTTTCTCCAGTTTCCGCAGGTGCTCTCGACGTCGGACAGGGACCTCAGGGATCCGCTCTGGTGGCCTCAGGAAAGGCCAGTCCCCATGCGAGTTGCTCACGGGTCTCTTGGTATTCCTCTCCCTTTGATGCCTGGGCGAAACACCTTGTGTGGAGGCGGGCCCGGAACCTGAGGATCCACTCCAGTGCTGACATGGATCTTGGGGTACTTCTGGAGTCTCCCCAGGGGAGTGAGTCCTCGTCTCAAATGGGGGCATGCACTTGAGCTTTCCTCCCGAGCTGTAGCAGCAGTGTCACACTTCCTGTCGCCTGGATCAAGGGATCTGTGGCTTTCCCTCGAGGCTTTCCCACGAGGCTTTCCCACAGGGCTGTCCCACATGCCACCGAGGTGGGAGTTGATCCTCGGCGTGGAAGTCGAGGCAGTGCAGGGAAAACAGGTCCTTCGGGAATGGACAGAGACATCTGGGGGACTCTTGGAATGGTGGCAGGACGCTGGAGTTCATCTCTCCTTTCCTGTGGAGTGCGCCTCCTCTTGAGTTGCGAGGGGAAGGCCGGGAATTCTTTCCCGACAAAGCAGCGAAAGGATCCCTCATCTCGAGCTACAAGGCGGAAACGGGGCTCCTCTGGATGTGGAAGGGACCCTAATGCTTCCTCTAGATTGGAGACGGGTATGTCAGGCAACTTCTTGAGTTGCAGTAAGGGTGTGAAGGACCTTTGGAAGTTCCAGAGGTTAGGTGTGATTAGCCTCGAGAAGCCTCAGCGGAAATGGGCCTCATGTCGCCTGGAAGGCAAAACCTCCTGGATTTTCTCGAGTTGCGGCAGGTGCTCTCGACTTACGATGGGGACCTCAGCACCCGCTCCGGTGGCCTCAGGAAAGGCCAGTCCCCATCCGAGTTGCTCACGGGCCTCTCGGGAATCCTCTCCCTTCGATGCCGGGGCCTAAGACCTTGTGTGAAGTCGGGCCCGGAACCTGAGGATTCCTCTCCACTGCTGACATGGATCTTGGGGTACTTCTGGAGTCTCCTCAGGAGAGTAAGTCCTCGTCTCGAATGGGGGCATGCACGTGCGCTTTCCTCCAGAGCTGTAGCAGCAGTGTCACGCTTCCCATCGCCTGGATCAAGGGATCTGTTTGTTTCCCTCGAGGCTTTCCCACGAGGCTTTCCCACGAGGCTTTCCCACAGGCCTGTCCCACCTGCCACCTTGGTGGGAGTCGGTCTTCATTGTGAAATTCGAGGCAGTGCAGGGAAAACATGTTCCTCTAGAATGGACTGAGACATCAGGGGGACTCTGGGAATGGTGGCACGACCCTGGAGTTCCTCTCGCCTTTCCTGTCGTGAGCGATTACTCTTGAGATGCGACGGGAATGCCAGGAATTCTTTCCCAACCAAGCAGGGAAAGGATCCCTCATCTCGAGCTACGAGTCGGAAACAGGGCTCCTCTGGATGTCAGCGGGACTTTCGTGCTTCCTCTAGAGTGGAAACGGGGATGTCTGGGAATTCTTGAGATGCAGAAAAGGTGTGAAGGACCTTTTGGAAGTTCCAGAGGTTAGATGTGATTAGCCTTGAGAAGCCTCAGCGGAAATGGTCCTCATCTCGCCTGGAGGGCAAAACCTGGATTTTCTCCAGTTTCCGCAGGTGCTCTCGACGTCGGACGGGGACCTCAGGGATCCGCTCTGGTGGCCTCAGGAAAGGCCAGTCCCCATGCGAGTTGCTCACGGGTCCCTTGGTATTCCTCTCCCTTTGATGCCTGGGCGAAACACCTTGTGTGGAGGCGGGCCCGGAACCTGAGGATCCACTCCAGTGCTGACATGGATCTTGGGGTACTTCTGGAATCTCCCCAGGGGAGTCAGTCCTCGTCTCGAATGCGGGCATGCACTTGCGCTTTCCTCCAGAGCGGTAGCAGCAGTGTCTCGCAGTCCGCCGCGTGGATCAAAGGATCTATGGTTTTCCCTCGAGTCTTTCCCACGAGGCTTTCCCACGAGGCTTTCCCACAGGGCTGTCCCACATGCCACCGAGGTGGGAGTCGATCCTCGGCATGGAAGTCGAGGCAGTGCAGGGAAAACAGGTCCTTTGGGAATGGACAGAGACATCTGGGGGACTCTTGGAATGGTGGCAGGACGCTGGAGTTCATCTCGCCTTTCCTGTGGAGAGCGCGTTCCCTTGAGATGCGATGGGAATGCCCAGAATTCTTTCCCGAACAAGCAGCGAAAGAATCCCTCATCTCGAGATACGAGGCGGAAACGAAGCTCCTCTGGATGTGCCGGGGACCCTCGTGCTTCCTCTATAGTTGAGACGGGTATGTCAGGGAACTTCTGGCGTTGCAGCAAGGGCGTAAAGTACCTTTTGGAAGTTCCAGAGGTTAGGTGTGATTAGCGTCGAGAAGCCTCACCGGAAATGGGCCTCATCTCGCCTGGAGGGCAAAACCTCCTGGATTTTCTTTAGTTGCGGAGGGTGCTCTCGACTTACGATGGTGACCTCAGGGACCTACTCTGGTGGCCTCAGGAAAGGGCAGTCCCCATGCGAGTTGCTCGGGGGCCTCTTGGGGTTCCTCTCCCTTCGATGCCGGGGCCTAAGACCTTGTGTGGAGTCAGGTCCGGAACCTGAGGATTCCTCTCCAGTGCTGACATGGACCTTGGGGTACTTCTGGAGACTCCCCAGAGGAGTAAGTCCTCGTCTCGAATGGGGGCATGCACGTGCGCTTTCCTCTAGAGCGGTAGCAGCAGTGTCACGCTTCCCATCGCCTGCATGAAGGGATCTGTGGCTTTCCCTCGAGGCTTTCCCACTAGTCTTTTCCACGAGGCTTTCCCACAGGGCTGTCCCAAGTGCCACCGTGGTGTGAGTCGATCCTCGGCGTGAAAGTCGAGGCAGTGCAGGGAAAACAGGTTCCTCTGGAATGGACTGAGACATCTGGGGGACTCTGGGAATGGTGGCATGACCCTGGAGTTCCTCTCGCCTTTCCTGTGGAGAGCGCCTCTTCTTTAGATGCGACGGGAACTGCCAGAATTCTTTCTCGAATAAGGATCGAAAGGAACCCACAACTCGAGCTACGAGGCGGAAACGGGGCTCCTCTGGAAGTGGGCGGGAACGTCGTGCTTCCTCTCGAGTGGAGACGAGTATGTCGGGGAACTTCTTGAGTTGCAGCAAGGGTGTGAAGGACCTTTTGGAAGTTCCAGAGATTAGATGTGATTAGCCTTGAGAAACGTCAGCGGAAATCGGCCTCATCTCGCCTGGAGGCCAAAACCTCCGAGATTTTCTCGCGTTGCGGCAGGTGCTCTCGACTTACGACGGGGACCTCAGGGACCCGCTCTGGTGCCCTCAGCACTGGTCAGTCCCTATTCGAATTGCTCGGGGGCCTCTCGGGATTCCTCTCCCGTTGATGCCGGGGCCTAAGACCTTGTGTGGAGTCAGGGCCGGAACCTGAGGATTCCTCTCCAGTGCTGACATGGATATTGGGGTACTTCTGGAGTCTCCCCCGGGGAGTCAGTCCTCATCTCGAGAGGGGCATGCACGTGCGCTTTCCTTTCGACCTGTAGCAGCAGTGTCCCGCTTCCCGTTGCGTGAGTCAAGCTATCTGTGGCTTTCCATCTAGGCTTTCCCACAAGGCTTTCCCACGAGGCTTTCCCACAGGACTGTCCCACGTGCCACTGTGGAGGGAGTCGATCCTCGGCGTGAAAGTCGAGGCAGTGCAGGGAAAACAGGTTCCTCTGGAATGGACTGAGACATCTTGGGAACTCTGGGAATGGTGGAACGACCCTGGAGTTTCTATCGCCGATCCTGTGGAGAGCGCCTCCTCTTGAGATGCGACGTGAATGCCGGGTATTCTTTCCCGACCAAGCAGGGAAAGGATCCCTCATCTCGAGCTATGAGGCGGAAACGGGGCTCTTCTGGATGTGGGCGGGACCCTCGTGCTTCCTTTAGAGTGGAGACGGGTATGTCGGGGAACTTCTTCAGTTGCAGCAATGGTGTGAAGGACCTTTTGGAAGTTCCAGAGTTTAGGTGTGTTTAGCCTCGAGAAGCCTCAGCGGAAGTGGGCCTCATCTCGCCTGGAGGGCAAAACCTACTGGATTTTCTCGAGTTGTGGCAGGTGCTCTCGACTTCCGACGGGAATCTCGGGGACCCGCTCTGGTGGCCTCAGCATAGGCCAGTCCCCATGGGAGTTGATCGGGGGCCTCTCGGGATTCCTCTCCCGTCGATGCCAGGACCTAAGACATTGTGTGGAGTCGGTGCCAGAACCTGAGGATTCCTCTCCAGTGCTGACATGGATCTTGGGGTACTTCTTGAGTCTCCCCAGGGGAGTAAGTCCTCGTCTCGATTGGGGGGCCTGCACGTGCGCTTTCCTCCCCAGCGGTAGCAGCAATGTCACGCTTCCCTTTGCGTTGATCAAGGGATATGTGGCTTTCCCTCGAGGCTTTCCCACGAGGCTTTTCCACGAGGCTTTCCCATGAGGCTTTCCCACAGGGCTGTCCCACGTGCCACCGTGGTGGGAGTCGATCCTCAGCGTGAAAGTCTAGGCAGTGCAGGGAAAGCAGATTCCTCTGTAATGAACTGAGACATCTGGAGGACTCTTGGAATGGTGGCACGACGCTGGAGTTCCTCTCATCTTTCCTGTGGAGAGCGCCTCGTCTTGAGATGCGCCGGGAATGCCAGGAATTCTTTCCTGACCAAGCAGGGAAAGGATCCCTCATCTCGAGCTACGAGGCGGAAACGGGGCTCCTCTGGATGTGGGTGGGACCCTCGTGCTTCCTCTAGACAGGAGACGGTGATGTCGGGTTACTTCTTGAGTTGCTGCAAGGGTGTGAAGGACCTTTTGGAAGTTCCAGAGATTAGATGTGATTAGCCTTGAGAAACATCAGCGGAAATGGGCCTCATCTCGCCTGGAGGCCAAAACCTTCGAGATTTTCTCGAGTTGCGGCAGGTGCTCTCGACTTTCGACGGGGACCTCAGGGATCCGCTCTGGTGGCCTCAGGAAAGGCCAGTCCCCATGCGAGTTGCTCGCGGGCCTCTCGACTTACGACGGGGACCTCAGGGAAACGCTCTGGTGGCCTCAGGAAAGGCCAGTCCCCATGGGAGTTGCCCGGGGGCCTCTCGAGGTTCCTCTCCCTTCGATGCAGGGGCCTAAGACCTTCTGTGGAGGTGGGGCCGGAAACTGAGGATTCCTCTCCAGGGCTGACATGGAACTTGGGGTACTTTTGGAGTCTCCCCAGGGAGTAAGTCCTCGTCTCGAATGGGGGCATGCACGTGCGCTTTCCTCCAGAGCTGTAGCAGCAGTGTCACGGTTCCCGTCGCGTGGGTCAAGGGATCTGTGGCTTTCACTCGAGGCTTTCCCATGAGGCTTTCCCACAGGGCTGTCCCACGTGCCACCGTGGTGTGAGTCGATCCTCGGCGTGAAAGTCGAGGCATTGCAGGAAAAAAAGGTTCCTCTGGAATGGACTGAGATTTCTGGGGGACTCTTGGAATGGTGGCATGTCACTGGAGTTCCTCTCGACATTCTTGTGTAGATCGCCTCCTCTTGAGATGCGATGGGAACGCCGGGAATTCTTACAGACCAAGCAGGGAAAGGTTCCCTCATCTCGAGCTATGAGGCGGAATCGGCGCTCGCCTGGATGTTGGCGGGGCCCTCGTGCTTCCTTTAGAGTGGAGACCGGGATGTCCGGGAACTTCTTGAGTTGCAGCAAGGCTGTGAAGGATCTTTGGAAGTTCCAGAGCTTAGATGCGATTAGCCTTGAGAAGCCTGAGCGGAAATGGTCCTCATCTCGCCTGGAGGGCAAAACCTCCTGGATTTTCTCGAGTTGCTGCAGGTGCTCTCGACTTATGACCGGGACCTCAGGTACCCGCTCTGTTGGCGTCACGAAAGGCCAGTCCCAATGCGAGTTGCTTCAGGGCCTCTTGGGATTCCTCTGCCTTGGATGCCGGAGCCTAAGACCTTGTGTGGAGTCGGGCCCAGATCCAGAAGATTCCTCTCCAGTGCTGACATGGATCTTGGGGTACTTCTGGATTCTCCCCAGGGGAGTAAGTCCTCGTCTGGAATGTTGGCATGCACGTGCGCTTTCCTCCAGAGCTGTAGCAGCAGTGTCATGCTTCCTAACTCCTGGATCAAGGGATCTGTGGCTTTCCTCGAGGCTTTCCCACGAGGCTTTCCGACAGGGCTGTCCCACGTGCACACGTGGTGGCAATCGATCCTCGGCGTGAAAGTCGAGGCAGTGCAGGGAAAACAGGTTCCTCTGGAATGGACTGAGTCATCTGGCGGGCTCCTGGAATGGTGGCAGGACGCTGGAGTTACTCTCGCCTTTCCTGTGGAGAGCGCCTCCTCTTGAGATGCGACGGGAATGTCCAGAATTCTTTCTCGACCAAGAGGCGAAAGAATCCCTCATCTCGAGCTACGAGGCGGAAACGGGTCTCCTCTGGATGTGGCTGGGACCATCGTGATTCCTCTAGAGTGGAGACGGGTATGTCAGGTAACTCCTTGCGTTGCAGAAAGGGTGTGAAGGACCTTTTGGAAGTTCCAGAGCTTAGATGTGAATAGCCTTGAGAAGCCTCAGCGGAAATGCGCCTTCTCAGCCTGGAGGAAAATGGGATTTTCTCGCCTCGACTTACGAAACCTCAGGGACCCGCTCTCGGAGTTGCCCCAGGTGCTCTCGACTTACAAAGCGGACCTCAGGGACACGCTCTGGTCGCCTCAGGAATGGCCAGTCCCCATGCGAGTTGCCCGGGGGCCTCTCGAGGTTCCTCTCCCTTCGATGCCGGGGCGTAAGACCTTCTGTGGAGGTGGGGCCGGAACCTGAGAATTCCTCTCCAGTGCTGACATGGAACTTGGGGTACTTCTGGAGTCACCCCAGGGGAGTAAGTCCTCGTCTCGAATGGGGGCATGCACTTGCGCTTTCCTCCAGAGCTGCAGCAACAGTGTTACGGTTCCCGTCGCGTGGGTCAAGGGATCTGTGGCTTTCCCTCGAGGCTTTCCCATGAGGCTTTCCCACAGGGCTGTCCCACGTGCCACCGTGGTGGGAGTCGATCCTCGGCGTGAAAGTCGAGGCATTGCAGGAAAAACAGGTTACTCTGGAATGCACTGAGATATCTGGGGGACTCTTGGAATGGTGGCACGTCGCTGGAGTTCCTCTCGCCTTTCCTGTGGAGAGTGCCTCCCCTTGAGATGCGACGGGAATGCCCAGAATTCTTTCCCGAACAAGCTGCAAAGAATCCCTCATCTCGAGCTACGAGGCGGAAACGGAGCTCCTCTGGATGTGGCCGGGACCCTCGTGCTTCCTCTATAGTGGAGACGGGTATGTCAGGGATCTTCTAGAGTTGCAGCAAGTGTGTGAAGGAACTTTTGGAAGTTCCAGAGGTCAGGAGTGATTAGCCTCGAGTAGCCTCACCGGAAATACGCCTCATCTCGCCTGGAGGGCAAAACCTCCTTGATTTTTTCGAGTTGCGGCAGGTGCTCTCGACTTACGTCGGTGACCTCAGGGACCCACTCTGGTGGCCTCAGGAAAGGCCATTCCCCATGCGAGTTGCTCGGGGGCATCTCGGGATTCCTCTCCCTTCGATGCCGGGGCCTAAGACCTTGTGTGGAGGCGGGGCCGGAACCTGAGGATTCCTCTCCAGTGCTGACATGGTTCGTGGGGTACTTCTGGAGTCACCCCAGGGGAGTAAGTCCTCGTCTCGAATGGGGGCATGCACTTGCGCTTTCCTCCAGAGCCGTAGCAGCAGTGTCATGCTTCCCGTTGCGTGGATCAAGGGATCTGTGGCTTTCCCTCAAGGCTTCCTCTCAAGGCTTTCCCACGAGGCTTTCCCACAGGGCTGTCCCACGTTCCACCGTGGAGGGAGTCGATCCTCGGCTTGAAAGTCGAGGCTTTGCAGGGAAAAAGTTTTCTCTGGAATGGACTGAATCATCTGGGGAACCCTGGGAATGGTGGCACGACCCTGGAGTTCCTCCCGCCTTTCCTGTGGAGAGCGACGCCTCTTGAGATACGAGGGGAACGCCGGAAATTCTTTCCCGACCAAGCAGGGAAAGGATCCCTCATCTCGAGCTACGACGCAGAAACAGGGCTTCCCTGGATGTGGGCGGGACCCTCGTGCTTCCTCTAGAATGGAAACCGATATATTCGGGAACTTCTTGAGTTGTAGCAAGCGTGTGAAGGACCTTTTAGAAGCTCCAGAGGTTAGGTGTGATTAGCCTTGAGAAGACTCAGCTGAAATGGGCCTCATCTCGCCTGGAGGGCAAAACCTCCTGGATTTTCTCGAGTTGCGGCTGGTGCTCTCGACTTACGACGGGGACCTCAGGGACCCGCTCTGTTGGTCTCAGGAAAGGCCAGTCCACATGCGAGTTGATCGTGGGCCTCTCGGGATTCCTCTACCTTCTATGCCAGGGCCTAAGACCTTGTGTGGAGTCGGGCCGGAACCTGAGGATTCCTCTCCAGTGCGGACATGGAACTTGTTGTACTTCTGAAGTCTCCCCAGGACAGTAAGTCCTCGTCTCGA
Organism: Ovis aries; assembly: GCF_016772045.2. Classification (NCBI taxonomy): domain Eukaryota; kingdom Metazoa; phylum Chordata; class Mammalia; order Artiodactyla; family Bovidae; genus Ovis; species Ovis aries. The sequence continues at coordinate 13,620 of NW_024599819.1, read as the reverse complement.
CTGGGGGCATTCACGTGCGCTTTTCTCCAGAGAGGTAGCAGCAATGTAACGGTTCCCGTCGCGTGGTTCAAGGGATCTGTGGCTTTCCCACGAGCTTTCCCACGAGGCTTTCCCACAGGGCTGTCCGAAGTGCGACCGTGGTGGGAGTCGATCCTCGGCGTTAAAGTCGAGGCAGTGCAGGGAAAACAGGTTCCTCTGGAAGAGACTGAGACATCTGGGGGACTCTAGGAATGGTGGCATGTCGCTGGAGTTCCTCTTCCCTTTCCTGTGGAGAGCGCCTCCTCTTGAGATGCGACGGGAACGCCTAGAATTCTTTTCCGACCAAGCAGGGAAAGGATCCCTCATGTACAGCTACGAGGCGGAAACCGGGCTCCCCTGGATGTTTACGGGACCCTCGTGCTTCCTCTCGAGTGAGACGGGTATGTCGGGGAACTTCTTGAGATGTAATAAGGGTGTGAAGGACCTTTTGGAAGTTTCAGAGGTTAGGTGTGATTAGCCTCGAGAAGCTTCAGAGGAAATAGGCCTCATCTCCCCCGGATGACAAAACTTCCTGGAGTTTCTCGAGTTGTGGCAGGTCCTCTCGAGATGGGACCGGAATGCCCATAATTCTTTCCCGACCAAGCAGGGAAAGGATCCCTCATCTCGAGCTACGAGGCGGAAACGGGGCTCCACTGGATGTGGGCGGGAACCTCTTGCTTCCTCTAGAGTGGAGACGGAGATGTTGGGGAACATTTTGATTGTAGCAAGGTTGTGAAGGACCTTTTGGAAGTTCCAGAGGTTAGATGTGATTAGACTTGAGAAGCCTCAGCGGAAATGGCCCTCATCTCGCCTGGAGGGCAAAACCTCCTGGATTTTCTCGAGTTGCGGCAGGTGCTCTCGACTTACAAAGGGGACCTCATGGACACGCTCTGGTGGCCTCAGTAAAGGCCAGTCCCCATGCTAGTTGCTCGGGGGCCTCTCGGGTTTCCTCTCCCTTCGATGCCGGCGTCTAAAACCTTGGCTGGTGTCCCGTCCGGAACCTGAGGATTCCAATCCAATGCTGTCATGGATCTTGGGGTACTTCTGGAGTCTCCCCAGGGGAGTAAGTCCTCGTCTCGAATGGGGGAATGCACGTGCGCTTTCCTCCAGAGCTGTAGCAGCAGTGTCACGCTTCCCATCGCCTGGATCAAGGGATCTGTGGCTTTCCCTCGAGGCGTTCCCACGAGGCTTTCCCACAGCTCTGTCCCACGTGCCACCGTGGTGGGAGTCGATCCTCGGCATGAAAGTCGAGCCAGTGCAGGGAAAGCAGGTTCCTCTTGAATGGACTGTGACATCTGGTGACTCTTGGAATGTTGGCACGACGCTGGACTTCCATTCGCCTTTCCTGTGGAGAGCGCCTCCACTTGAGATGGGACGGGAATGCCTGGAATTCTTTCCGACCAAGCAGGGAAAGGATCCCTCATCTCGAGCTAAAAGGCGGAAAGGGGGCTTCTCTGGATGTGGGCGGGACACTCGTGCTTCCTCTATAGTGGAGACGGGGATGTCGGGGAATTTCTTGAGTTGCCGCAAGGGTGTGAAGGACCTTTTGGAAGTTACAGAGCTTAGATGTGATTAGACTTGAGAAGTCTCAGTGGAAATGGGCCTCATCTCGCCTGGAGGGCAAAACCTCCTGGATTTTCTCGAGTTGCGGCCGTTGTCTCGACTTACGATGGCGACCTCATGGACCCGCTCTGGTGGCCTCAGGAAAGGCCAGTCCCCATGTGAGTTGCTCAGGGGCCTCTCGGGGTTCCTCTCCCTTTGATGCTGGGGCCTAAGACCTTGAGCGCTGTCACGTCCAGAACCTGAGGATTCCTCTCCAGTGCTCAAATGATTCTTGAGGTACTTCTGGAGTCTCCCCAGGGCCTCTCGGGATTCCTCTCCCTTCCATGCCAGGGAGTAAGTCCTTGTGTGGAGTCGGGCCCGGAACCGGAGGATTCCTCTCCAGTGCTGACATGGATCGTGGGGTACTTCTGGAGTCTCCCCAGGGGAGTAAGTCCTCGTCTCGAATGGGGGCATGCACGGGCGCTTTCCTCCAGAGCGGTAGCAGCAGTGTCCCTCGTCCCGTCGGGTAAATCATGGGATCTGTGGCTTTCCCTCGAGGCTTTCCCACGAGGCTTTCCCACGAGGCTTTCCCACAGGGCTGTCCCACGTGCCACCAAAGTGGGAGTCGATCCTCGGCATGAAAGTAGAGGCAGTGTAGGGAAAACAGGTTCCTCTGGAATGGACTGAGACATCTGGGGGACTTAGGGAATGGCGGCACGACCCTGGAGTTCCTCTCGCCTTTCCTGTGGAGAGCGCCTCCTCTTGAGATGCGACGGGAATGCCGTGAATTCTTTCCCGACCAAGCAGGGAAAGGATCCCTCATGTCAAGCTACGAGGAAGAAACGGGGCTCCCCTGGATGTGGGAGGGACACTTGTGCTTCCTCTCAAGTAGAGACGCGTATGTCGGGGAACGTCTTGAGTTGCAGCAAGGGTGTGAAGGACCATTTGGAAGTTCCAGAGGCTAGGTGTGATTAGACTCTAGAAGCCTCATTGGAAATGGGCCTCATCTGCCAGCAGGGCAAAACCTCCTGTATTTTCTCGAGTTGCGACAGGTGCTCTCGACTTACGACTGGGACCTCAGGGACCCGCTCTGGTGGCCTCAGGGAAGGCCAGTCCCCATGCGAGTTGCTCAGGGCCCTCTGGGGATTCCTCATCCTTCGATGCCGGGGCCTAAGACCTTGTGTGGAGTCGGAGCCGGAACCTGAAGATTCCTCTCCAGTGCTGACATGGATCTTGGGGTACTTCGGGAGTCTCCCCAGGGGAGTAAGTCCTCGTTTCAAGAGGGTGCATGCATGTGCGCTTTCCTCCTGAGCTGTAGCACCAGTGCCACGATTCCCGTGCCATCGATCATGGGATCTGTGGCTTTCCGTTGAGGCTTTCCCACAGGGCTGTACCACGTGCCACCGTGGTGGGAGTCGATCCTCGGCGTGAAAGTCGAGGTACTGCAGGGAAAACAGGTTCCTCTGGAGTGGACTGAGACATCTGGGGGACTATTGAATGGTGGCACAACGCTGAAGTTCCTCTCGCCTTTCCTGTGGAGAGCGCATACTTTGAGATGCGACGGGAACTCAGGGAATTCTTTCCCGACCAAGCAGCGAAAGGATCCCTCATCTCGAGCTATGAGGCGGAAACGGGGCTCCTCTGGATGTGGGCGGGACACTCGTGCTTCCTCTAGAGTGGAGACGGGGATGTCGGGGAACTTCTTGAGTTGCAGCAAGGGTGTGAAGGACCTTTTGGAAGTTCCAGACCTTGGATGTGATTAGCCTTGAGAAGCCTCAGCGGAAATGGGCCTCATCTCGCCTTGAGGACAGAACCTCCTGGATTTTCTCGAGTTGGGGCAGGTGCTCTTGGCTTACGACGGGGCCCTCAGGGATCCGTTCTGGTGGCCTCAGGAAAGGCCAGTCCCCATGCGAGCTGCACGCAGTCCTCTCGGTATTCCTGTCCCTTCGATGCCGGGGCCAAAGACCTTGTATGGAGGAGGGGCCGGAACCTGAGGATTCCTCTCCAGTGCTTGCATGGATCGTGGGGTACTTCTGGAGTCTCCCCAGGGGAGTAAGTCCACGTCTCGAATGGGGGCATGCAAGTGTGCTTTCCTCCAGGGCTGTAGCAGCAGTGTCATGCTTCCTGTCTCGTGGATCAAGGGATCTGTGGCTTTCCGTCGAGGCTTTCCCACAAGGCTTTCCCACAGGGCTGTCCCATGAGCCACCAAAGTGGGAGTCGATCCTCGGCGTGAAAGTCGAGGCAATGCAGGGACAACAGGTTCCTCTGGAATGGACTGAGACTTCTGGGGGACTCTTGTAATGGTGGCACGATGCTGGAGATCCTCTCGCCTTTCCTGTGGAGAGCGCCTCCTCTTGAGATGCGACGGGAATGCCCAGAATTCTTTCCCGACAAAGCAGCGATAGGATCCCTCATCTCCAGCTACAAGGCGCAAACGGGGCTCCTCTTGATGTGGCCGGGCCATCGTGCTTCCTTTAGAGTGGAGACGGGTATGTCAAGCAACTTCTTGTGTTGCAGCAAGGGTGTGAGGAACCTTTTGGAATTTCCAGAGGTTAGGTGTGATTACCTTTGAGAAGCCTCAGCAGAAATGGGCCTCGTCTCGCCTGGAGGGCAAAACCTCCTGGATTGTCTCGAGTTGCGGCAGGTGCTCTCGACTTACGACAGCGACCTCAAGGACCCTCTCTGTTGGCCTCAGGAAAGGCCAGTCCCCATGCGAGTTGCTCGGAGGCCTCTCTGGATTCCTCTCCCTTCGATGCCGGGCCTAAGACCATGTGTGGAGTCGGGGCCGGAACATGAGGATTCCTCTCCAGTGCTGACATGGATCTTGGGGTATTTCTGGAGTCTCCCCAGGGGAGTAAGTCCTCGTCTCGAATGGGGGCATGCACGTGCACTTTCCTCCAGAGCTGTAGCAGCAGTGTCATGCTTCCTGTCTCGTGGATCAAGGGATCTGTGGCTTTCCGTCGAGGCTTTCCCACAAGGCTTTCCCACAGGGCTGTCCCACGAGCCACCAAAGTTGGAGTCGATCCTCGGCGTGAAAGTCGAGGCAGTGCAGGGAAAACAGGTTCCTCTAGAATGGACTAAGACATCTGGGGGACTCTTGGAATGGTGGCACGACGCTGGATTTCCTCTCGCCTTTCCTGTGGAGAGCGCCTCCTCTTGAGGTGAGAGGGGAACGCCAGAAATTCTTTCCCGACAAAGCAGCGAAATGTCCCTCATCTCGAGCTACGAGGTGGAAACAGGGCTCCTCTGGATGTGGCCCGGACCCCCGTGCTTCCTCTAGATTGGAGATGGGTATGTCAGGCAACTTCTTGAGTTGCAGCAAGGGTGTGAAGGACCTTGTGGAAGTTCCAGAGGCTAAGTGTGATTATCTCTTAGAACCCTCAGCTGAAGTGGTCCTCATCTCGCCTGGAGGGCAAAGCCTCCTGGATTTTCTCGAGTTGCAGCATGTGCTTTCGACGTATGATGGGGACCTCACGGACCCGCTCTGGTGGCCTCAGGAAAGGCCCGTCCCCATGCGAGTTGCATGGGGGACTCTCGGGATTCCTCTCCCTTGGATGCGAGAGCCTAAGCCCTTGTGTGGAGTCGGGCCCGGAACCTGAGGATTCCTCTCCAGTGTTGACATGGATCTTGGGGTACTTCTGGTGTGTCCCCAGGGGAGTAAGTCCTCGTCTCAAATGGGGGCATGCACGTGGGCTTTCCTCCAGAGCTGTAGCAGCATTGTCACGATTCCTGTCTCGTGGATCAAGGAATCTGTGGCTTTCTCTAGAGGCTTTCCCACAAGGCTTTGCCACAGGGCTGTCCCACGTGCCACCGTGGTGGGAGTCGATCCTCGACGTGAAAGTCGAGGCAGTGCAGGGAAAACAGCTTCCTCTGGAATGGACTGAGACATCGGGGGACTCTTGGAATGGTGGCACTACGCTGGAGTTCCTCTCGCCTTTCCTGAGGAGAGCGCCTCCTATTGAGGTGAGAGGGGAACGCTGGGAATTCTTTCCAGATAAAGCAGCGAAATGGCCCTCATCTCGAGCTACGAGGCTGAAACAGGGCTCCTCTGGATGTGGCCGGGACCCCGTGCTTCCTCTAGAGTGCAGACATGTATGTCAGGCAACTTCTTGAGTTGCAGCAAGGGAGTGAAAGACCTTTTGGAAGTTCCAGAGGCTAGATGTGATTAGCTCCTAGAAGCCTCAGCTGAAATGGGCCTCATCTCGCCTGGAGGGCAAAACCTCCTGGATTTTCAACGAGTTTCAGCATGTGCTCTCGAAGTACGATGGGGACCTCAGGGACCCGCTCTGGTGGCCTCAGGAAAGGCCAGTCCCCATGTGAGTTCCTCGGGGACCTCTCGGGATTCCTCCCCCTTGGATGCAGGAGCCAAAGACCTTGTGTGGAGTCGGGCCTGGAACCTGAGGATTCCTCTCCAGTGCTGACAGGGATCTTGGGGTTCTTCTGGAGTCTCCCCAGGGGAGTAAGTCCTCGTCTCAAATGGGGGCATGCACGTGGGCTTTCCTCCAGAGCGGTAGCAGCAGTGTCACGCTTCCTGTCGCGTTGATCAGGCGATCTCTGGCTTTCCTTAGAGTCTTTCCCACGAGGCTTTCCCACAGGGATGTCCCACGTTTCTCCGTGGTGGGAGTCGTACATCAGCGAGAAAGTCGAGGCAGTGCAGGGAAAACAGTTTCCTCTGGAATGGACTGAGACTTCTGGGGGACTCTTGGAATGGTGGCACGATGCTGGAGATCCTCTCACCTTTCCTGTGGAGAGCGCCTCCTCTTGAGATGGAACGGGAATGCCCAGTATTCTTTCCCGACAAAGCAGCGAAAGGATCCCTCATCTCCAGCTACGAGGCGAAAACGGGGCTCCTCTTGATGTGGCCGGGCCATCGTGCTTCCTTTAGAGTGGAGACGGGTATGTCAAGCAACTTCTTGTGTTGCAGCAAGGGTGTGAGGGACCTTTTGGAATTTCCAGAGGTTAGGTGTGATTAGCCTTGAGAAGCCTCAGCAGAAATGGGCCTCGTCTCGCCTGGAGGGCAAAACCTCCTGGATTGTCTCGAGTTGCGGCAGGTGCTCTCGACTTACGACAGCGACCTCAAGGACCCGCTCTGGTGGCCTCAGGAAAGGCCAGTCCCCATGCGAGTTGCTCGGGGGCCTCTCTGGATTCCTCTCCCTTCGATGACTGGACCTAAGACCATGTGTGGAGTCGGGGCCGGAACATGAGGATTCCTCTCCAGTGCTGACATGGATCTTGGGGTATTTCTGGAGTCTCCCCAGGGGAGTATGTCCTCGTCTCGAATGGGGGCATGCACGTGCGCTTTCCTCCAGAGCAGTAGCAGCAGTGTCATGCTTCCTGTCTCGTGGATCAAGGGATCTGTGGCTTTCCGTCGAGGCTTTCCCACAAGGCTTTGCCACAGGGCTGTCCCACGTGCCAACGTGGTGGGAGTCGATCCTTGGCGTGAAAGTCGAGGCAGTGCAGGGAAAACAGGTTCCTCTGGAATGGACTGAGACATCTGGGGACTCTTGGAATGGTGGCACGACGCTGGATTTCCTCTCGCCTTTCCTGTGGAGAGCGCCTCCTCTTGAGGTGAGAGGGGAACGCCAGGAATTCTTTCCCGACAAAGCAGCGAAATGTCCCTCATTTCGAGCTACGAGGCGGAAACAGGGCTCCTCTGGATGTGGCCCGGACCCCCGTGCTTCCTCTAGATTGGAGACGGGTATGTCAGGCAACTTCTTGAGTTGCAGCAAGGGTGTGAAGGACCTTGTGGAAGTTCCAGAGGCTAAGTGTGATTATCTCTTAGAACCCTCAGCTGAAGTGGTCCTCATCTCGCCTGGAGGGCAAAACCTCCTGGATTTTCTCGAGTTGCAGCATGTGCTTTCGACGTACGATGGGGACCTCACCGACCCGCTCTGGTGGCCTCAGGAAAGGCCCGTCCCCAGGCGAGTTGCTCGGGGTCCTCTCGGGATTCCTCTCTCTTGGATGCCGGAGCCAAAGACCTTGTGTGGACTCGGGCCTGGAACCTGAGGATTCCTCTCCAGTGCTGACATGGATCGTGGGGTACTTCTGGAGTCTCCCCAGGGGAGTAAGTCCTCGTCTCAAATGGGGGCATGCACGTGGGCTTTCCTCCAGAGCGGTAGCAGCAGTGTCACGCTTCCCGTCGCGTGGATCAAGGGATCTGTGGCTTTCCCTCGAGGCTTTCCCACGATGCTTTCCCACAGGGCTGTCCCACGTGCCACCATGGTGTGAGTCGATCCTTGGCGTGAAAGTCGAGGCAGTGCAGGGAAAACAGGTTCGTCTGGAATGGACTGAGACATCTGGGGGACTCTTGGAATGGCAGCACGATGCTGGAGTTCCTCTCGCCTTTGCTGTGGAGAGCGCCTCCTCTTGAGATGCGACGGGAATGCCCAGAATTCTTTCCTGAACAAGCAGGGAAAGGATCCCTCATCTCGAGCTACGAGGCGGAAATGGGGCTCCTCTGGATGTGGCCGGGAACCTCGTGTTCCTACAGAGTGGAAACGGGTATGTCAGGCAACTTCTTGAGGTGCAGCAAGGGTGTGAAGGACCTTTTGGAAGTTCCAGAAGTTAGGTTTGATTAGCCTCGAGAAGCCTCAGTGGAAATGGGCCTCATCTCGCCTGGAGGGCAAAACCTCCTGGATTTTCCCGAGTTGCGGCAGGTGCTCTCGACTTACAACCAGGACCTCAGGGACCCGCCCTGGTGGCCTCAGAAAGGCCAGTCCCCATGCGAGTTGCTCGTGGCCCTCTCGGGATTCCTCTCCCTTCGATGCCGGGGCCAAAGACCTTGTGTGGAGGCGTGGCCGGAACCAGAGGATTCCTCTCCAGTGCTGACATGGATCGTGGGGTACTTCTGGAGTCTCCCCAGGGGAGTATGTCCTCGTCTCGAATGGGGGCATGCACGTGCGCTTTCCTCCCGAGCTGTTGCAGCAGTGTCACGCTTCCCATCGCCTGGATCAAGGGATCTGTGGCATTCCCTCGAGGCTTTCCCTCGAGGCTTTCCCACGAGACTTTCCCACAGGGCTGTGCCACCTGCCACTGTGGTGGGAGGCGATCCTCGGCGTGAACGTCGAGGCAGTGCTGGGAAAACAGGTTCCTCTGGAATGGACTGAGACATCTGGGGGACTCTTGGAATGGTGGCCCGACGCTGGAGTTCCTCTCGCCTTTCCTGTGGAGAGCGCCTCCTCTTGAGGTGAGAGGGGAACGCCGGGAATTCTGTCCCGACAAAGCAGTGAAATGTCCCTCATCTCGAGCTAGGAGGCGGAAACGGGGCTCCTCTGGATTTGGGCGGGATCCTCGTGCTTCCTCTACAGTGGAGACGGGGATGTAGGGGAACTTCTTGAATTGCAGCAAGGGTGTGAAGGACCTTCTGGAAGTTCCAGAGGTTATATGTGATTAGCCTGGAGAAGCCTCAGCGGAAATGGGCCTCATCTCGCCTGGAGGGCAAAACCTCCTGGATTTTCTCGAGTTGCGGCAGGTGCTCTCGACTTTCGACAGGGACCTCAGGGACCCGCTCTGGTGGCCTCAGGAAAGGCCAGTCCCCTTGCGAGTTGCTCGCGGGCCTCTCGGAATTCCTCTGCCTTCGATGCCGGGCCCTAAGACCTTGTGTGGAGGCGGGGCCGGAACCTGAGGATTCCTCTGCAGTGCTGACATTGATCTTGGGGTACTTCTGGAGTCTCCACAGGGGAGTAACTCCTCGTCTCGAATGAGGGCATGCACGTGCCCTTTCCTCTAGAGCGGTAGCAGCAGTGTCACACTTCCCATCGCCTGGATCAAGGGATCTGTGGCTTTCCGTCGAGGCTTTTCCACGAGGCTTTCCCAGGAGGCTATCCCACAGGGTTGTCCCATGTGCCACCGTGGTGTGAGTCGATCCTCGGCTTGAAAGTCGAGGCAGGGCAGGGAAAACAGGTTCCTCTGGAATGAACTGAGACATCTTGGGGACTCTTGGAATGGTGGCAGGACGCTGGAGTTCCTCTCGCCCTTCCTGTGGAGAGCGCGTCCTCTTGAGATGCGACTGGAATGCCGGGAATTCTTTCCCGACCTAGCAGCGAAAGGATCCCTCATCTCCAGCTACGAGGCGGAAACGGGGCTCCTCTGGACGTGGGCGGGACCCTCGTGCTTCATCTCGAGTGGAGACGGGTATGTCGGGGAACTTCTTGAGTTGCAGCAAGGGTGTGAAGGACCTTTTAGAAGTTCCAGAGGTTAGGTGTGATTAGCCTCGAGAAGCCTCAGAGGTAATGGGCCTCATCCCGCCTGGAGGGCAAAACCTCCAGGATTTTCTCGAGTTGCGGCAGGTGCTCTCGACTTACGACGGGGAACTCAGGGTCCCGCTCTGGTGGCCTCAGGAAAGGCCAGTCCCCTTGCGAGTTGATCGGGGGCCTCTCGGGATTCCTCTCTTGATGCCAGGGCCTAAGACCTTGTGTGGAGTCGGGGCCGGAACTTGAGGATTCCTCTCCAGTGCTGACATGGATCTTGGGGTACTTCTGGAGTCTACCCAGGGGAGTAAGTCCTCGTCTCGAATGGGGGCATGCACGTGCCCTTTCCTCCAGAGCGGTAGCAGCAGTGTCACGCTTCCCGTCGCGGGAATCAAGGGATCTGTGGCTTTCCCTCCAGGCTTTCCCACGAGGTTTTCCCACAGGACTGTCCCACTTGCCACCGTGGTGGGAGTCGATTCTCGGCGTGAAAGTCTAGGCAGTGCAGGGAAAACAGGTTGCTCTGGAATGGACTGAGACATCTGGGGACTCTTGGAATGGTGGCATGACACTGGATTCCTCTCACCTTTCCTGTGGAGATTGCCTCCTCTTGAGATGCGACGGGAATGCCCAGAATTCTTTCCCGACCAAGCAGCGAAAGAATCCCTCATCTCCATCTTCGAGGCGGAAACGGGGCTCCTCTGGATGTGGCCGGGACCCTCGTGCTTCCTCTATAGTGCAGACGGGTATGTCGGGAACTTCTTGAGTTGCAGCAAGGGTGTGAAGGACCTTTGGAAGTTCCAGAGGTTAGGTGTGATTAGCCTGGAGAAGCCTCAGCGGAAAAGGGCCTCATCTCGCATGGAGGGCAAAACCTCATGGATTTTCTCGAGATGCGGCAGGTGCTCTCAACTTACGACGGGACTTCTGGGACCCGCTCTGGTGGCCTCAGGAAAGTCCACTCCCATGCGAGTTGCTCGGGGGCCTCTCCGGGTTCCTCTCCCTTTCGATGCCGGGGCCTAAGACCTTGTGTGGAGTCAGGTCGGAACCTGAGGTTTCCTCTCCAGTGCTGACATGGATCTTGGGGTACTTCTGGAGTCTCCGCAGGGGAGTAAATCCTCGTCTCGAATGGGGGCATGCACGTGCGCTTCCCTCCAGAGCGGTAGCAGCAGTCTCAGGCTTCCCATCGCCTGGATCAAGGGATCTGTGGCTTTCACACGAGGCTTTCCCACGAGGCTTTCCACGAGGCTTTCCCTCAGGGCTGTCCCATGTGCCTCCGTGGCGGAAGTTGATCCTCGCTGTGAAAGTCGAGGCAGTGCAGGGAAAAGAGTTTCCTCTGGAATGGACTGAGACATCTGGGGCCTCTTGTAATGGTGGAAAGACCCTGGAGTTCCTGTCACCTTTCCTGTGGAGAGCGCCTCCTCTTGAGATGCTCCGGGAACGCCCAGAATTTCTTCCCATCCATGCAGAGAAAGGATCTCTCATCTCGAGCTACGAGGCGGAAACGTGGCTCCTCTGGATGTGGGCGGGACCCCGGTACTTCCTCCAGAGTGGAGACGGCTATGTCAGGGAACTTCTTGAGTTGCTTCAAGGGTGTGAAGAACCTTTTGGAAGTACCAGAGTTAAGTTTAGCTGTGATTAGCCTCGAGAAACCTCAGGGGAAATGGGCCTCATCTCGCCTGGAGCCTAAAATCTCCTGGATTTTCTCGAGTTGCGGCAGGTGCTTTTGAATTATGATGGGGACTTCAGGGACCCGCTCTGGCGGTCGCAGGAAAGGCCCGACCCCATGCGAGGTGCTTGGGGGCCTCTCCGGATTCCTCCCCCGTTCGATGCCGGGGCTTAAGACCTTGTGTGGAATCGGGCCCGGAACCTGAGGATTCCTCTCCAGTGCTGACATGGATCTTGGGGTACTTGTGGAGTCTCCCCAGGGGAGTAAGTCCTCATCTCGAATGGGGGCATGGAAGTGCGCTTTCCTGCCGAGCTGTACCAGCAGTGTCTCACTTCCCGTGGCGTGGATCAAGGGATCTGTGGCTTTCCCTCGAACCTTTCCCACGAAGCTTTCCCACGAGGCTTTCCCTCAGGGCTGTCCCACGTGCCACGGTGGTGGGAGTCGATCCTCGGCGTGAAAATCGAGGCAGTGCAGGGAAAACAGTTTCCTTTGGAATGGACTGAGACATCTGGGGGACCCCGGGAATGGTGGTACGACCCTGGATTTCCTCTCGAATTTTCTGTGGAGAGTGCCTCCTCTTGAGATCCGACGGAAACGCCCAGAATTCTATCCCGACTAAGCAAGGAAAGGATAACTCAACTCGAGCTACGAGGCGGAAACGGGGCTCCTCTGGATGTGGCCAGGACCCTCGTGCTTACCCTAGAGTGGAGACGGGGATGTCGGGGAACTTCTTGAGTTGCAGCAAGGGTGTGAAGGACCTTTGGGAAGTTCCAGATGTTAGATGTGATTAGCCTTGAGAAGCCTCAGCGGAAATGGGCAACATCTCGCCTGGAGGGCAAAACCTCCTGGATTTTCTCGAGTTGCAGCAGGTGCTTTCGACTTACGACGGGGACCTCAGGGACCTGCTCTGGTGGCCTCAGGAAAGGCTAGTCCCCTTGCGAGTTGATCGGGGGCCTCTCGGGATTCCACTCTCTTCGATGCCTGGTCCTAAGACCTTGTGTGGAGTCGGGGCCGGAACATGAGGATTCCTCTCCAGTGCTGACATGGATCTTGGGGTACTTCTGAAGTCTACCCAGGGGAGTAAGTCCTCGTCTCGAATGGGGGCATGCACGTGCCCTTTCCTTCAGAGCGGTAGCAGCAGTGTCACGCTTCCCGTCGCGGGAATCAAGGGATCTGTGGCTTTCCCTCCAGGCTTGCCCACGAGGCTTTCCCACAGGACTGTCCCGCACCACCGTGGTGGGAGTCGATCCTCGGCCTGAAAGTCGAGGCATTCCATGGAAAACAGTTTCCTCTGGAATGGACTGAGACATCTGGGGGACTCTTGGAATGGTGGCACGACGCTGGAGTTCCTCTCACCTTTCCTGTGGAGAGCGCCTCCTGTTGAGATGCGACGGGAATGCCCAGAATTCTTTCCCGACCAAGCAGCGAAAGAATCCCTCATCTCCATCTACGAGGCGGAAACGGGGCTCCTCTGGATGTGGGCGGGACCCTCGTGCTTCCTCTATAGTGGAGACGGGTATAACAGGGAACTTCTTGAGTTGCAGCAAGGGTGTGAAAGACCTTTTGGAAGTTCCAGAGGTTAGGTGTGATTAGCCTGGAGAAGCCTCAGCGGAAAAGGGCCTCATCTCGCATGAAGGGCAAAACCTCATGGATTTTCTCGAGATGCGGCAGGTGCTCTCAACTTACGACGGGGACTTCTGGGACCCGCTCTGGTGGCCTCAGGAAAGTCCACTCCCCATGCGAGTTGCTCGGGGGCCTCTCCGGGTTCCTCTCCCTTTCGATGCCGGGGCCTAAGACCTTGTGTGGAAGCAGGTCCGGAACGTGAGGTTTCCTCTCCAGTGCTGACATGGATCTTGGGGTACTTCTGGAGTCTCCGCAGGGGAGTAAATCCTCGTCTCGAATGGGGGCATGCACGTGCGCTTCCCTCCAGAGCGGTAGCAGCAGTCTCAGGCTTCCCATCGCCTGGATCAAGGGATCTGTGGCTTTCACTCGAGGCTTTCCCACGAGGCTTTCCCACGAGGCTTTCCACGAGGCTTTCCCTCAGGGCTGTCCCATGTGCCTGTGGGAGTTGATCCTCGGCGTGAAAGTCGAGGCAGTGCAGGGAAAAGAGTTTCCTCTGGAATGGCCTGAGTCATCTGGGGACTCTTGGAATGGTGGCACGACCCTGGAGTTCCTCTCGCCTTTCCTGTGGAGCCTCCTCTTGAGATT